>NC_042970.1:5778887-5780898 GCF_901001165.1 Salmo trutta | reverse complement strand
TGGCTGAGATCAGCTGGGTACTGGCTGGCTGAGATGCTGGCTGAGACCAGCTGGAGTCACTGGCTGGCTGAGATGCTGGCTGAGACCAGCTGGAGTCACTGGCTGGCTGAGATGCTGGCTGAGACCAGCTGGAGTCACTGGCTGGCTGAGATGCTGGCTGAGACCAGCTGGAGTCAGTGGCTGGCTGAGATGCTGGGTGAGATCAGCTGGAGTCACTGGCTGGCTGAGATGCTGGCTGAGACCAGCTGGAGTCACTGGCTGGCTGAGATGCTGGCTGAGATCAGCTGGAGTCACTGGCTGGCGGAGATGCTGGCTGAGACCAGCTGGAGTCACTGGCTGGCTGAGATGCTGGCTGAGACCAGCTGGAGTCACTGGCTGGCTGAGATGCTGGCTGAGACCAGCTGGAGTCACTGGCTGGCTGAGATGCTGGCTGAGACCAGCTGGAGTCAGTGGCTGGCTGAGATGCTGGGTGAGATCAGCTGGAGTCACTGGCTGGCTGAGATGCTGGCTGAGACCAGCTGGAGTCACTGGCTGGTCAGAATATTTCACCGTCTGTCCTCACATGTACAGTAGGACAGAGACCTGAACAGACAGAGATAGAAATGGTAGATGGAACATCTCATCACATGAGAAGCACACTTTTCACAAATCTATTAAAGTACACGACCGTCCGTCCGTCCGTCCGTCCGTGCAGCTAAAGCAGGACGTAGAGCTCTCACGCACAGACAGATGGATAGACAAACATTCAGGAGAGAGGGAAGGAAAACTACAAAGTAGAAAGTGGTGAGAATGGAGGGATGGACGGGGGAGGGGTTATAACTGTAAGATGCAACCTTTTCCATTCAATGCTGAATCCATAATGTGGGTTTTAAATGGAGAATAATGGAAGGGAACAGAAAGATCCCCTGAGTATCCTCCATAACCCTTTCCTACTCTCATTCTCCTTCTCTCTAAACAACAACCGCTAGCTACACAACCCAATATTACAGAGAAAAATACTCCTGTACTGTAGATTATGCAACCATGGAAAGAAAGAGCAGCAGTAATGCAGTTTTATATGCAAAACCCTCACTACAGAGAGAGAGAGAGAGAGAGACAGAGAGAGAGACAGAGAGAGAGAGAGAGAGAGAGAGAGAGAGACAGAGAGAGAGAGAGAGAGAGAGAGAGACACAGAGAGAGAGACACAGAGAGAGAGACACAGAGAGAGAGACACAGAGAGAGAGACACAGAGAGAGAGACACAGAGAGAGAGACAGAGAGACTAAGATGTCAGATGGAAGGAGAATCACCATATTCAACGTCTCCTGTAAACCCAGATTCTGGTTCAAGTCAAGGCCAACGCTCACAATAGCCAGAAGCCCCAGCTCTCACCTAGTGCCGATGTTGTATCTTAATTTGATTGCTCTGTTGTTGCACATCATTTTTCCATACCGCAGAAAATTCAAATCAGCCTCATGATTGACCTAAATTGACTGAGAACCCTCAGTTATCTTTCTCTCACTAGATCTTACGTCTAAACTATAACCTACTGTAGCCTATTAAAAATGAATTTACCGTTGGAAATTATTACTTTTTCATTTTAATAATCAAATCCTACTGCTGCAGGATATTTTTACTCCAGCAACAAAACTGGTCAAATTAAGAGTGGAAAATACGTGTCTTTAGCACGTGAGTGGCGCAGTGGTCTAAGGCACTGTATCTCAGTGATAAAGGTGTCACTGCAAACCCTGGTTCAATTCCAGGCTGTATCACAACCAGATGTGATTGGGAGTCCCATAGGGCGGCGCACAATTGGCCCAGCGTCGTCCGGGTTTGGCCGGTGTAGGCCGTCATTGTAAATAAGAATTTGTTCTTAACTGACTTGCCTTGTTTAAATATAGGGAGTGGGCAATACAACACAAATCAATCTGGACCAGGCTAAGGTTTTCACTGGAGTGGGCAATACAACACAAATCAATCTGGACAAGGCTAAGGTTTTCACTGGAGTGGGCAATACAACACAAATCAATCTG
>NC_042970.1:5751387-5776387 GCF_901001165.1 Salmo trutta | reverse complement strand
GAGGTAGATAATATACAAAAGTGAAATAAACCATAAAAATGAACAGCAAACATTACACTCACAGAAGTTCCAAAATAATAAAGAAATTACAGCACTTTTTGTATATAGTGCACCCATTTTAGGGGAGCAAAGGTATTAGGACAAATTCACTTACATGTGTATTAAAATAGTCAAAAGTTTAAGTATTTGGTCCCATATTCCTAGCAGGCAATGACAACATCCATCTTGTGACTCCACAAAGTTGTTGGAAGTATTTGCTGTTTGTTTTAGTTGTATTTCAGATTATTTTGTGCCCAATTGAAATTAATGGTAAATAATGTATTGTGTAATTTTAGAGTCATTTTTTTATTGTAAATAAGAATAGAATATGTTTTCTAAACACTTCTACATTAATGTGGATGCTACCATGGTTACGGATAACCCTGAATGAATCGGGAATAACGATGAGTGAGGAAAGTTACAGACGTGACAAATATCATACCCCCGAAATGCTCTGTTCAGTTCAGAACGCTGACAGATTATTAGAGTCCAGGAGCCATTTACCTGATTTATTATTATTATTATTTATCTGATTTACCAAGCCCAACTTCATGATGCAATCTGCACTTTTAATTCTTAAACTTTGTGTTAAATATTTAATGTGTGGTAGGGGAACACTTCACCAGAGACACACGTCTACTATCCGTCAATAATTCAACACATGATGATGAGCTAAGAGTATGGGTTGATATGTCTTCAAGGAAAGGACAGTATGTGACTTGACATCAGTCACGTGCTTCATTAATAAGTCCATCGACGAAGTCTTGTGTGTTCACCAAAGACATATGAAAGGGAAGCAGCTATTCACCAGTCACCAACAGCGAGGGGGGGGGGGCAGAATGAGAGGATGAGAGAGAGAGAGAGAATCTCCACAGAGAGAGAGAGAGAGAATCTCCACACAGAGAGAGAGAGAGAGAGAGATGGCCTGATAAAAGATTACATCTTAATTAAATAAAATGCAATAAAATATTATTTGTCACGTTTCATAAACAACTGGTGAAGACTAACTAACAGTGAAATGCTGACTTACGGTCCTTCCAACAATACAGAGACAAAGAAAATAGAGAAATAATAGAAAAGTAATAACACGTAATAATAAAATTAATAATAAATACACATTTAGTAACTATAACTAGGCTATATACACAGGGTACCAGTACTGAGTAATGATAACTAGGCTATATACACAGGGTACCAGTACTGAGTAATGATAACTAGGCTATATACACAGGGTACCAGTACTGAGTAATGATAACTAGGCTATATACACAGGGTACCAGTACTGAGTAATGAGTAATGATAACTAGGCTATATACACAGGGTACCAGTACTGGGTCAATGAGTAATGATAACTAGGTTATATACACAGGGTACCAGTACTGAGTCAATGTGCAGGGGTAAAAAGGTAATTGAGGTCTATACAGTACATTCAGAAAGTACATTCAGACCCCTTGACTTTTTCCACATTTTGTTACGCTACAGCCTTATACTAAAATGGATTAAATAAAACAATTTCCTCATCAACCTACACACAACACCCCATTATGACAAAGTGAAAACAGGTTTGTAGACATTTTTGCAAATTTCTAAAAATCAAAACAGAAATACCTAATTTACATAAGTATTCAGACCTTTTGCTATGAGCTCAGGTGCATCCTGTTTCCATTGATCATCCTTGAGATGTTTCTACAACTTGATTGGAGTCCACCTGTGGTAAATTCAGTTGATTGGACATGATTTGGATAGTCACACACCTGTCTATATAAAGGTCTCACAGTTGACAGTGCATGTCAGAGCAAAAACCAAACCATGAGGTTGAAGGAATTGTCCTTAGAGCTCCGAGACAGGATTGTGTCGAGGCACAGATCTGGGGAAGGGTACCAAAACACTTCTGCAGCATTGAAGGTCCCCAAGAACACAGTGGCCTCCATCATTCTTAAATGGAAGAAGTTTGTAAACACCAAGACTCTTCCTAGACCTGGCGACCCGATCGGGGGAGAAGGGCCTTGGTCAGGAAGGGGACTAAGAAACCAATGGTCATTATGACAGAGCTACAAAGTTCCTCTGTGGAGATGAGAGAACCTTCCAGAAGGACAACCATCTCTGCAACATTCCACCAATCAGGCCTCTATGGTAGAATGGCCAGACGGAAGCCACTTCTCAGTAAAAGGCACATGACAGCCCGCTTGAAGTTTGCATTCAGACCATGAGAAGTAACATTTGCCAAAAGGCACCTAAAGGACTCTCAGACCATGAGAAACAAGATTCTCTGGTCTGATGAAACCAAGATTGAACTCTTTGGCCTGAATGCCAAGCATCAAGTCTGGAGAAAACCAGGCACCACTCATCACCTGGCCAATACCATCCCTACGGTGAAGCATGGTGGTGGCAGCATCATGCTGTGGGGATGTTTTTCAGCGGCAGGGACTGGGAGAGGGAATCAGGATCGAAGGAAAGATGAACGGAGCAAAGTACAGAGAGATCCTTGATGAAAACCTGCTCCAGAGCACTCAGGACCTTAGACTGGGGGCGAAGGTTCAGCTTCCAACAGGACAACGACCCCAAGCACACAGCCAAGACAATGCAGGAGTGGCTTCGGGACAAGTCTCTTAATGTCCTTGAGTGGCCCAGCCAGAGCCCGGACTGGAACCCGATCAAACATCTCTGGAGAAACCTGAAAATAGCTGTGCAGCAACGCTCCCCATCCAACCTGACAGAGCTTGAGAGGATCTGCAGAGAAGAATGGGAGAAACTCCCCAAATACAGGTGCGCCAAGAAGACTCAAGGCTGTAACCAAAGGCGCTTCAACAAAGTACTAATCAAATCAAATTCTATTGGTCACATACACATCTTTAGCAGATGTTATTGCGGGTGAAGTGAAATGCTTGTTCCTAGCTCCAACAGTGCAGTAGTATCTAACAATTCACAACAATACACACAAGTCTAAAAGTAAAATAATGGAATTAAGAAACATATCAATGTTAGGACAAGCAATGTCTGAGTGGCAGAATACAGTAAATACATATGAAATGAGTAGAACTGTATGTAAACATCATTAAAGTGACTAGTGTTCCGTTATTAAAGTGACCAGTGATTCCATGTCTATGTATATAGGGGCAGCAGCCTCTAAGGTGCAGGGTTGAGCAACCATGTGGTAGTCGCCTAGTGATGGCTATTTAACAGTCTTGAGATAGAAGCTGTTTTTCAGTCTCTCGGTCCCAGCTTTGATGCATCTGTACTGACCTCGCCTTCTGGATGATAGCGGGGTGAACAGGCAGTGGCTCGGGTGGTTGATGTAATTTATGATCTGTAGGTGTCCTGGAGGGCAGGCAGTGTGCCCTCGGTGATGCGTTGGGCAGACCGCACCCCCCACTGGAGAGCCCTGCGGCTGCAGGCGGTGCAGTTGCCGTACCAGGCGGTGATACAGCCCGACAGGATGCTCTCAATTGTACATCTGTAAAAGTTTGTGAGGGTCTTAGGGGCCAATGCGAATTTATTCAAGCCTCCTTAGGTTGAAGAGGTGATGTTGTGCCTTCTTCACCACACTGTCTGTGTGGGTGGACCATTTCAGATTGTCAGTGATGTGTACGCCGAGGAACTTTTCACCTTCTCAACTCCCCGTCGATGTAGGGCGTGCTCTCTCTGTTGTCTCCTGAAGTCCACAATCAGCTCCTTTGTTTTGTTGACATTGAGGGAGAGGTTATTTTCCTGGCACCACTCCACCAGGGGCCTCACCTCCTCCTTGTAGGCGGTCTCGTCATTGTTGGTAATCAGGCCTACTACTGTTGTGTTGTCTGCAAACTTGATGATTGTGTTGGAGGTGTGCGTGGCCACGCAGTCATGGGTGAACAGAAAGTACAGGAGGGGGCTGAGCATGGACCCATGTGGGGCCCCAGTGTTGAGGATCAATGAAGTGGAGGTGTTGTTTCCTACCTTCACCATATTTGGGCGGCCCATCAGTAAGTCCAGGACCCAGTTGTACTGGGGTGTCAGGTAAGGTGAAGGTAATATGGTCCTTAACTAGCCTCTCAAAGCACTTCATGATGACAGAAGTGAGTGCTACGTGGCGATAATCATTTAGTTCAGTTACCTTCGCTTTCTTGGGTACAGGAACAATGGTGGACATCTTGAAGCAAGTGAGGACAGCAGACTGGGATAGGGAGAGATTGAATATTTACATACAGTATAACTAGGAATAAATTGACAGATAATAAACAGTAGCAGCAGTGTACACGTGATGAAAAAATAAATAAAAAGAGCAGTATGGATCCAGTTGCAGAGGGAGGTGTTTAGTCCCAGGATCCTTAGCTTATTGATGAGCTTTGAGGGCACTATGGTGTCGAACGCTGAGCTGTAGTCAATAAACAGCATTCTCACATAGGTGTTCCTTTTGTCCAGGTGGGAAAGGGCAGTGTGGAGTTTAATAGAGATTGCATCATCTGTAGATCTGTGGATCTATTGGGGTGATATGCGAATTGGAGTGGGACTATGGTTTCTGGGATGATGGTGTTGATGTGAGCCCTGACTAGCCTTTCAAAGCATTTCATAGCTACAGATGTGAGTGCTATGGGGCGATAGTCATTTAGACAGTTTACTTTGGCATTGTTGGGCACAGGGACTATGGTGGTCTGCTTGAAACATGTAGGTATTACAAACTCGGACATGGAAAGGTTGAAATAGTAATCCGTCTGGCCTTGCGACCTTGTGAATGTTTACCTGTTTAAAGGTCTTACATCGGCTGCGGAGAGTGTGATCACACAGTCTTCTGGAACAACTGATGCTCTCATGCATGTTTCAGTGTTATTTGCCTCGAAGCGAGCATAGAAGTAATTTAGATCGTCTGGTAGGCTTGTGTCACTGGGCAGCTCTCGGCTGTGCTTCCCTTTGTAGTCTGTAATGGTTAGCAAGCCCTGCCACATCTGACGTGCGTCGGAGCCGGTGTAGTACGATTCAATCTTAGCCCTGTATTGATGCTTTGCCTGTTTGATGGTTCGTCGGAGGGCATAGCAGGATTTGTTATAAGCTTCCGGGTTAGAGTCTCGCTCCTTGAAAGCGACAGCTCTAGCCTTTAGCTCAGTGCGGATGTTGCCTATAATCCATGGCTTCTGGTTGGGGTATGTATGTACGGTCACTGTGGGGATGACGTCATCGATGCACTTATTGATGAAGCCAGTGACTGATGTGGTGTACTCCTCAATGCCATCAATGCCATCGGAAGAATCCCGGAACATAGTCCAGTCTGTGCTAGCAAAACAGTCCTGTAGCTTAGCATCTGCTTAATTTTTTATTGATCTAGTCACTGGTGCTTCCTGCTTTAATTTTTGCTTGGAATCAGGAGGATAGAATTATGGTCAGATTTGGCAAATGGAAGGTGAGGGAGAGCTTTGTATCCGCCTCTGTGTGTGGAGTAAAGGTGGTCCAGAGTTTTTTTCCCCTCTGGTTGCACATTTAACATGCTGGTAGAAATTTGGTTAAACAGATTTAAGTTTCCCTGCATTAAAGTCCCCAGCTACTAGGAGCGCAGCTGCATAAGGCAAAGAACATATTCACACAAGCACTGATATTTAACCCTTATGCTGAGCCTCCTCCTACACATCTGAATAGCCAATCCACCACTGTTGCTATCCAGAACATTTGTGATATTGGTTCTTCCTCACTTCATCTAACCTGACCTCTGCCCTAAACTCCTCACTCCTCCCCATAGGAACCCTGATGTCCAACAATAACATATTCTGACAGAACGTAAACGTTCTACATTCCCCTCTCTCAGCTCAGTGACATGAATAAGTATATTTCATATTTTCAAATTCAGAAGTCAGAACCCATCAGTGACAACTCAGGACTATTATGTGTGTGTGTGTGTGTGTGTGTGTGTGTGTGTGTGTGTGTGCACGCTTCTAAAAGGCTTTCTGTGTAGATTTATTGGTACAGACCTATCTGTTGGTTTTGATGTCCTGACTGATGGAATGCACAGTCTCAGTAACAGGAGCCAAAACTAGGTATTCTCTATTCTGCCACTGAAGGCCCGTTGCTTAGTAACACCACAAACATTCTGCCTCAAGAACAGCAGGGTTGGAACAGTACACTGGAACAGAACACTGTTATAGAACACTGTTATAGAACAGAACACTGTTATAGAACACTGGAACAGAACACTGTTATAGAACACTGTTATAGAACAGAACACTGTTATAGAACACTGGAACAGAACACTGTTATAGAACACTGTTATAGAACACTGGAACAGAACACTGGAACAGAACACTGTTATAGAACACGGGAACAGAACACTGTTATAGAACACTGGAACAGAACACTGTTATAGAACACTGGAACAGAACACTGTTATAAAACACTGGAACAGAACACTGTTATAAAACACTGGAACAGAACACTGTTATAGAACACTGGAACAGAACACTGTTATAGAACACTGGAACAGAACACTGTTATAGAACACTGGAACAGAACACTGGTTCAATGGTTCCCTGTGATTACTCTGCAAAACATGACACAGGCAACAACAACACGAGCACATGCACCTGACATGACTCTCAAATGTTCTCTCAAATGTTTAATTTACTAATAAGGATCTTCCCCTTTTTTTCAATTTTCACCTAAAATGACATACCCAATTCTAACTGCCTGTAACTCAGGCCCTGAAGCAAGGATATGCATTTTCTTGGTACCATTTGAAAGGAAACACTTTGAAGTTTGTGGAAATGTGAAAGGAATGTAGGAGAATATAACACAATAGATCTGGTAAAAGATAATACAAAGGAAAAAAAACGTTATTTTGTATTTTTTTGTACCATCATCTTTGAAATGCAAGAGAAAGGCCATAATGTATTATTCCAGCCCAGGTGGAATTTAGATTTTGGTCACTAGATGGCAGCAGTGTATGTGCAAAGTTTTAGACTGATCAAATGAACCATTGCATTTCTGTTCAAAATGTTGTATCAAGACTGCCCAAATGTGCCTAATTTGTTTATTAATAACTTTTCATGTTCAAAATTGTGCACTCTCCTCAAACAATAGCATGGTATTCTTTCATTGTAATAGCTACTGTAAATTGGACAGTGCATTTAGAATAACAAGTATTTAAGCTTTCTACCAATATCAGACATGTCTATGTCCTGGGAAATGTTCTTGTTACTTACAACCTCATGCTAATCACATTAGCCTACGTAAACTCAACCGTCCCGTGAACGGGACACCGATCCCCGAAGAAGCGGTTTATTTACACTACTTTTAGAAGGTATTCATATGTTGTTGTATTACAGCCTGAATTCAAAATGGATTAAATATATCTACACACAATAACCCATATTGACAATTTGAAAACATATTTTTATAAATGTTAGCAATATTTTTGAAAATGAAATACAGAAATATATAATTTACATAAGTATTCACACCCCTGAGTCAATACTTTGTAGAAGCACCTTTGGCAGCGATTACGGCTGTGAGTCTCTGGGTCAGTGGCTAAAAGGGATTACAGCTGTGAATCTCTCTGGGTCAGTATCTCTGGGTCAGTGTCTCAGAGGGATTACAGCTGTGAATCTCTCTGGGTCAGTCTCTCTGGGTCAGTATCTCTGGGTCAGTCTCTCAGAGGGATTACGGCTGTGAGTCTCGCTGGGTCAGTATCTCTGGGTCAGTGTCTAAAAGGGATTACAGCTGTGAGTCTCTCTGGGTCAGTCTCTCTGGGTCAGTATCTCTGGGTCAGTGTCTAAGAGGGATTACAGCTGTGAGTCTCTCTGGGTCAGTGTCTAAGAGAGATTACGGCTGTGAGTCTCTCTGGGTCAGTGTCTCTGGGTCAGTCTCTCTGGGTCAGTCTCTCAGAGGGATTACAGCTGTGAGTCTCTCTGGGTCAGTCTCTCTGGGTCAGTCTCTCTGGGTCAGTCTCTCAGAGGGATTACAGCTGTGAGTCTCTCTGGGTCAGTCTCTCTGGGTCAGTCTCTCTGGGTCAGTGTCTAAGAGGGATTACAGCTGTGAGTCTCTCTGGGTCAGTGTCTAAGAGAGATTACGGCTGTGAGTCTCTCTGGATCAGTCTCTCAGAGGGATTACAGCTGTGAGTGTCTCAGAGTTTTGCACACGTGGTTTGTGCAACAGTTGTTCATTATTCTTCATAAAATTCTTCATAGTCTGTGAAATTGGTTGTTGATAATTGCTCGACAATCATTTTCAGGTCTTGCCATAGATTTTCAAGTAGATTTAAGTTAAAACTGTAACCCAGCCACTCAGGAACATTCACTGTCTTCTTGGTAAGCAACTCCAGTGTATATTTGGCCTTGTGTTTTAGGTTATTGTCCTGTTGATAGGTGAATTAATCTCCCTGTGTCTGGTGGAAAGCAGGATTTTGCATGTGCTTAGCTCCATCCTGAAAAACTCCCCAGTCCTTAACGATTACAAGCATACCCATAACATGACTCAGCCACGTCTATGCTTTAAAATATGGAGAGTGGTACTCAGTAATGTGATGTATTGGATTTGCCCCAAACATAACACTTTGTATTCAGGACAAAACGTTTGCCACATTTTTTACAGTTTTACTTTAGTGCCTTGTTGCAGAACAGGATGCATGTTTTGTAATATTTGTATTCTGTACAGGCTTCCTTCTTTTCACTCTGTCATTTAGGTTATTATTGTGGAGTAACTACAATGTTGTTGATCCATCCTCAGTTTTCTCCTATCACAGCCATTAAACTTTGTAACTGTTTTAAAGTCACCATTGGTCTCATGGTATAATCCCTGAGTGGTTTCCTTCCTCTCCGGCAACTGAGTTAGGAAGGACGCCTGTATCTTTGTAGTGACTGGCTGTATTGATACACCATCGAAATAGTAATTAATAACTTCACCGTGCTCAAAAGGATATTCAACTAGGTGCACTTCTTTGTGAGGCATTGGAAAACCTCCCTGGTCTTTGTGGTTGAATCTGTGTTAGAAATTCACTGCTTGACTGAGAGACCTTACAGATAATTGTATGTGTGGGGGTACAGAGAGGCATGTCAAAGAAAGCATGTTAAACACTATTATTGCACCCAGAGTGAGTCCATGCAATGTATTATATGACTTGTTAAGCACATTGTTACTCCTTAACTTATTTAATCTTGCCATAACAAAGGGGTTGAATACTTGTTGATTCAAGACATTTCAGCTTTTCATTTGTAATTAATTTGTAAAGATTTTGAAAAACATAATTCCACTTTTACATTATGGGGTATTGTGTGTAGGCCAGTGACAAATCATATACATTTAATACATTTTAAATTCAGGATGTAACACAACAAAATGTGGGAAAAAGTCAAAGGGTGTGAATACTTTCTGAAGGCGCTGTAGATATCTTTAATATTAGCGAGATCATCACTGTTTTCCAGGGAGTCCTGGCATCCATAAAAACAGAAACAAAATCTTGAAAAAATTGTACTAAATTAAACATAACATAACAAAACATAGCATAACATAATAGAAACACATTACAGTTACACAAATATATTCACATGACATTAACAGCTTAATTAGCTTTGGCAGCTGTTCTGTATTCTAATGGATTCCATCCATTCCTGCTGTTTGCTACTATGTCTGTATCAGCCTACTAATCTTTTAGTATACTACAAGCGTCATTAGAGGAGACGACTGGCCCACTTTGCAGTACTGAGCTTACCTTGAAGCTTTATGAAATACAGACAGGCAGCCATTAAAGTACTATGAGAGAGAGAGAGAGAGAGAGGATGGAGAGAAAAAGAGAGAGCTTTATTAACATGTTATAAATGTGTTACTGTAGCTATGTTTCCATCCAATTGACGACAGATTTTCATGGGAATATTCTAAAATCAGCGTAAAAACAATATGCACATTTTCCCACCAGAGATGTTTCCGTCAAATTGACTTGTTGCGGATAAAAGGCTGTGCGTTGTCACGTCCTGACCCGATTTAAAGATGTCATTTTCTATAGTAAGGCAGGGCGTGACAGGGGGTGTTTTGGGTTGTTCTATGTTTTCTATTTCTATGTTGGGATTGATCTCTAATTGGAGGCAGCTGATCCTCGTTGCCTCTGATTAGAGATCATATTTAAGTAGGGGTTTTTCTCTTCCTGTTTGTGGGTGATTATCTTTTGAGTAGTGTGTTGTCCTCTCTGCGTCACGGTTTGTTGTTTTGTGTTTTCAAGTTATTTATGTGTATTGCATTCAGTTTCACGTCTAATAAACATGTGGAACTACGAACACGCTGCATCTTGGTCCTTCGAACAGCCGTGACGTGCGTCATGACGTAAAAATAACTTTTATGGTTAAATGGGTTTCCATCGTATTTTCAACTTTACTGGTGGTTCTTCTCACAAAGAATTTTGCATTATATAGTCTGGTATTGGCACGTGCGCCCAACAGCCAACAGCGCTATCTGCATGCTCTTAGCTAGAGCACATGTCTAGCCTACATGTTGAGATTATTATTATGGAAAACAAATAGCAAGATTATTTTTTATTTGTCAAACGGCAGCCAATGATCGATTATCACGTCACCAGAATAAGACCCTGGATATTTATTGGAAAGGAGCGTCAAGATCCTGCTCTTTTCTTTAAATGGTTTCCACTTTCACCACCCTGTGAAGTTCATCATAACTTATTTCCTCTGTAGTCTAATAAACTGCATGGTTTCCACTTTCACCACCCTGTGAAGTTCATTGTAACTTATTTCCTCTGAAGTCTAATAAACTGCATGGTTTCCTGATGAGTCGTAGTGGGAGGACCCCGAGTTTACGTTGATATGATGGAGAGAGTAGAGATGGAGAAAGAGAGAGCAGAGATAGAATATAGAAATAGAGAGAGAGTAGAGGGAGAGAGAGAGACAGAGAGAGAGACAGAGAGAGAAAGAGAGACAGAGAGAGAGAGACAGACAGAGAGAGAGACAGAGAGAGAGACAGAGAGAGACAGAGAGAAAGAGAGAGAAAGAGAGACAGAGAGAGACAGAGAGAGAGCACCTGGCCTACAGCAGAGCCTGGACCTGCTAGAGCAGTACTGCCAGACCTGGGCCCTGGCAGTAAACCCCAAAAAGACTCAAATAATGATTTTCCAGAGAAGATCCAGATCTCAGGGAATTAGACCAAAGTTCTCAATTGGTACAAAATATATAGAGTACTGTACACACTACAATTACTTAGGTTTAAAAATAAGCTCAACTGGACACCTTAATGAGGCAGTGAATGAACTGAGAGAGAAAGCACGCAGGGCATTCTACACCATTAAAAAGCAAATTCAAATTGAAATACCTATTAAAATTTGGCTAAAACTAATTGAATATGTCATTGAACCAATTGCACTTTATGGCAGCGAGGTGTGGGGTCCACTTGCAAAACAAGATTTCATCAAATGGGACAAACACCCCATTGAAACCCTACATGCAGAGTTCTGTAAGATTCTCCTACGTGTCCAGAGGAAAACTACAAACAATGCATGCAGGGCAGAATTAGGCCAATATCCACTAATAATAAAAACTCAAAAAAGAGCAATTAAGTTTTGGAAACATCTAAAATACAGTGACCCCCTCTCATATCATTACCAAGCCCTGCAATGCCAAGAGCTGAGCAAAGAAAAGAGTCCCCTCATCCAGCTGGTCCTGGGGCTGAGTTCACAAACCTGTTCTACTAACACACTGAAGCCTCAGGACCAGAACATCCAATCAATCAGAATAAACCAAATTACAACACAGTCAAAACAAAACTACATTGCTTATTGGGAAACACAAGCACAAACACAAAGCAAAATGCAGTGCTATCTGGCCCTAAATCGACAGTACACTATGGCTAAATATTTGACCATGGTTACTGATCAAAACCTTAGAAAAACCTTGACAAAGTACAGGCTCAGTGAGCACAGCCTTGCCATTGAGAAGGGTAGACACAGGAAAACCTGGCTCCCTGTAGAGGAAAGGCTGTGCAACCACTGCACAACAGCAGAACCTGAGACGGAGCTGCATTTCCTGACAAAATGTAAAAAATATAAAACAATTAGAGAGTGTCATTTCCCCAAATTTGAAATCCTTATTCAAGGTTTTAAAGACCTCTCTGATGAGGATAGGCTACCCATCCTGTTGGGGGAGGACGCAGAGAGCTGTGGGTTGGCAGCGCACTACATTGCTGCCTGCCATAAGTTGAGGGACAGTGTCTGACAGACCAATAAACCTGCACATGTCCTCAACTGTATGATTATTGTTATTGTTGAATGTATGGTTATATTGACCGTTGGTTATTGTTGTTACTGTTGTCCCGTTGACAATTTTTGATTCTCATTTTTATTTATTTTTTATATTGTAAATATCCAAAGTAAGCTTTGGCAATATGTACATTGTTACGTCATGCCAATAAAGCGAATTGAATTGAATTGAGAGACAGTCAGAGAGAGAGAGAGAGACAGAGAGAGAGAGACAGAGAGAGAGACAGAGAGAGAGACAGAGAGAGAGAGAGAGAGAGAGACAGAGAGACAGAGAGAGAGACAGAGAGACAGAGAGAGAGATACAGAGAGAGAGAGAGACAGAGAGACAGAGAGAGAGAGAGACAGAGACAGAGACAGAGAGACTGTGACAGTAAAGTGTTGTTTTGCCCTAGGGGTACTGTATGTCAGGATAACAGACACATGCCCTATCACACAGACCTACCAAACCTCTACACTTACTGTGAAGACGGGGGTCAAGCGTTTTCCCTGTTGGGCAACTAAACTAGCGCCGAATTAAAATATAGTTTGAAAACTCTTCCTTTGTTGCTACACTCTTAGAAAAACAAAAGGTGCTATCTCGAACCTAAAAGGATTCCCTCGGCTGTCACCATAGAAGAAGAAACCCTTTGAAGAACCCTTTTGGGGTTCCATGTAGAACCGTCTGTGGAAAGGGTTCTACCTGGTATCAAAAATGGTTCTCCTATGGAGAACCCTTTCAGATGGGTTTTTTATTTTTTTTATCTGTGTCTTCTTACTGAGAATTCTTTCTTTCTCTCCTCTCTCTCTCTCTCTCTCTCTCTCTCTCTCTCTCTCTCTCTCTCTCTCTCTCTCTCTCTCTCTCTCTCTCTCTCTCTGTCTCTCTCTCTCTCTCTCTCTTTCTCTCTCTCTCTGTCTCTCTCTCTCTCTCTCTCTCCTCTCTCTCTCTCTCTCTCTCTCTCTCTCTCTCTCTCTCTCTCTCTCTCTGTCTCTCTGTCTCTCTGTCTCTCTGTCTCTCTGTCTCTCTCTCTGTCCCTCTCTCTTTCTTTCTTTCCCACAGTGATCTGTACATTCCGGGGGACGGTGACCCATGGTCTGGCTCTGGAGATAGGAGAGACAGTCCAAATACTGGAGAAATGTCAAGGTGTGTTATAATAATACCATTACACTCTTAACAATACACAATATCATCTGTACATATCTACTTCCTGCTAGGTAGGTTTACGGTACCTTAGAGAAGCAGAGGTCTCTATTACCTGTGTGTGTGTGTGTGTGTGTGTGTGTGTGTGTGTGTGTGTGTGTGTGTGGGATTGGACATTCGACCCTCAGAACCAGAGCTCGGGGCTTCTGCCGTTCTGCCGTCCCTGTCCCCAAAACACAAGTCTACTTGATGGTACCATTGCCCCTAGTGATACAAAGCATTCGGAAAGTATTCAGACCCCTTGACTTTCCACATTTTGTTACATTACAGCCTAAAATGTATTAAACCATTTTTTTCTTCATCAATCTACAGTACACACAATACCCCATAATGACAAATAATATTTTTTTGTTGTTAACATTTTTGGGAAAAAAGAAGTGAAATATTACATTTACAGAAGTTCAGACCCTTTACTCAGTACTTTGTTGAAGCAGCTTTGGCAGTGATTACAGCCTCAAGTTTTCTTGGGTATGACTCTACAAGCTTGGCACACCTGTATTTGGGGAGTTTCTCCCATTCTTCTTTGCAGATCCTCTCAAGCTCTCTCAGGTTGGATGGGGAGCGTTGCTGCACAGCTATTTTCAGGTCTGTCCAGAGATGTTTGAACGGGTTCAAGTCCGGGCTCTGGTTGGGCCACTCAAGGACATTCAGAGACTTGTTCCGCCAAAGCCACTCCTGAGTTGTCTTGGCTGTGTGTTTGGGGTCGTTGTCCTGTTGGAAGGTGAACCTTCGCCCCAGTCTGAGGTCCTGAGTGCTCTGGAGCAGGTTTTCATCAAGGATAGCTCTGTACTTTTCTCCGTACATCTTTCCCTCGATCCTGACTAGTCTCCCAGTCCCTACCGCTGAAAAACATCCCCACAGCATGATGCTGCCACCACCATGCTTCACCGTAGAGATGGTGCCAGGTTTCCTCCAGACGTGACGCTCGGCATTCAGGCCAGAGTTCAATCTTGGTTTCATCAGAACAGAGAACCTTGTTAGAAGCAAGACGACATTAGAGCGCTTTGAGGACAATACAGTGCCACTGACGTGGCCCACTACCAAAGACTGTGGGCTCCCCTTCTCCGTGTCCGACGTGAGTAAAACATTTAAACGTGTTGACCTTAGCAAGGCTGCTGGCCCAGACGGCATCCCTAGCCGCGTCCTCAGAGCATGCGCAGACCAGTTGGCTGGTGTGTTTGCGGACAATCAGCTCAATCGCTCCATATCCCTCTGTCCCCACATTCCTCAAGATGGCCACCATTGTTCCTGTTCCTAAGAAAGCAAAGGTAACTGAACTAAATGACTACCGCCCCTTAGCACTCACTTCTGTCTTCATGAAGTGCTTTGAGAGACTAGTCAAGGATCATATCACCTCCACCCTACCTGATACCCTAGACCCAATTTGCGTACCGCCCCAGTAGGTCCACAGACAATGCAATCGCCATCACACTGCACACTGCCCTAACCCATCTGGAAAAGAGGAATACCTATGTAAGAATGCTGTTCATCGACTACAGCTCAGCATTCAACACCATAATACCCTCCAAACTCATTAAGCTCGAGACCCTGTGTCTCGCCCCCACCCTGTGCAACTGGGTCCTGGACTTCCTGACGGGCCGCCCCCAGGTGGTGAAGGTAGGAAACAACATCTCCACCCTGCTGATCCTCAATACTGGGGCCCCACAAGGGTGCGTGCTCAGCCCCCTACTGTACTCCCTGTTCACCCACGACTGCGTGGCCATGCACGCCTCCAACTCAATCATCAAGTTTGCAGACGACACTACAGTGGTAGACTTGAGTACCAACAATGACGAGACGGCCTACAGAGAGGAGGTGAGGGCCCTCAGAGTGTGGTGTCAGGAAAACAACCTCACACTCAACGTCAGCAAAACAAAAGAGATGATTGTGAACTTCAGGAAACCGCAGAGGGAGCACCCCCCGCATCCACATCGACGGACAGTAGTGGAGAAGGTGGAAAGTTTTAAGTTCCTCGGCGTACACATCACTGACAAACTGAAATGGTCCACCCACACAGACAGCGTGGTGAAGAAGGCGCAGCTGCACCTCTTCAACCTCAGGAGGCTGAAATAATGTGGCTTGTCACCAACACCCCTCACAAACTTTTATAGATGCACAATCGAGAGCATCCTGTCGGGCTGTATCACCACCTGGTACGGCAACTGCACCGCCCTCAACCACAAGGCTCTCCAGAGGGTAGTGAGGTCTGCACAACGCATCACCGGGGGCAAACTACCTGCCCTCCAGGACACCTACACCACCCGATGTCACAGGAAGGCCAAAAAGATCATCAAGGACAACAACCACCCGAGACACTGCCTGTTCACCCCGCTGTCATCCAGAAGGCGAGGTCAGTACAGGTGCATCAAAACTGGGACCAAGAGATTGAAAAACAGCTTCTTTCATAACGCCATCAGACTGTTAAACAGCCACCACTGACACAGAGAGGCTGCTGCCTACATACAGACTTGAAATCACTGGCCACTTTAATAAATGTATCACTAGTCACTTTAATAACGTTTACATATCTCACATTACTCATCTCATATGTATGTACTGTTTACTGTATCCTTCACTATCTATATTTTACTATCTATTGCATCTTAGCCGCTCTGTCACTGCTCATCCATATATTTTATATTTATATATTCTCATCCCATTCCTTTACTAGATTGTGTGTATTAGGTTTTGTTGTGGAATTTGTTAGATATTAGGTTTTGTTGTGGAATTGCTAGATATTACCTGTTAGATACTGCTGCACTGTCGGATCTAGAAGCAGAAGCATTTCACTACACTCACAATAACATCTGCTAACCATGTGTAGGTGACCAATAACATTTGATTTGAAAACTATAGTATTGTCTTCAGTCAAAGAAAGCAGAGGACTGCCTCCACACATTGGCTTGCTTTTATTCAGCGTTCCATATTGTACATTGCAGTTAGTATCAAATCACTATTTGACACAGGTCTGAGAGTTAGGCTTTTTCAGTGATGTGGTCTGAGGTGCTCTTTGCCATGATGTGCATACTAGTCTAGACTTCAGTAAAATATTAAGACTCCATACAGTACACTAACTTCAACTTTCTCCTTGTACACAGCAAATTCTCCAGTGTTAAAATAAAATAAAAATTAACACAGTGTTAAATCAACACTGAAAGTGTGGAGTCTGTGGACTTATAGGCACACCGGAACAGCCAGCCTAATGTGACTTGCAGGCATGATGTGGCCTGTAAACCAGGAGTTTCAGGACATTCTATTTCACTTTCAGGAAAAAAAGGTTTAGATTTGATCCTAAAGGGGTACAAACACTGTAGTCGTACCCTGCAAGGTTTGTACCTTTATAGTTATAAGTTCTGTTTCCAGGAAACTTCCAAACAGGATTTCTGGATAATCTGGGAATTTTTGGAAAGTTACCAGAATTTTGCAACCCTAGCTGCAAGTCACATTATGCTGGCTTGCAAAGTGATGTGTAATACCTATTGGAATCCAGCCAGAGTTAAGATATTCAACAGTTTACATTGTTAATAACCCACAACCTGCATTCAGAATTTGTACCCCCGTAAAGCAGGGGGAGGCAACTAGATTCAGCTGTAGGCTGTTTTTCATAGGAGAGGAAGGTCAGGGGGCCGGAACATAATTATAATAATTTGTACATCGAAAATTGACCACAACTAAGCCCAAAAAGAGATTGTATTTGAAAAGAACAATCATTTCATACCTTGATTACATTGAGACACGATCACATATATCTCTTTTTTTTTTATTTGTGGGAATACTTGGGAACAGATTTCCTACATTTTTTATTTTTACATTTGTAGCTGAATTCCTTGGCCCAGTTTTTCAAAAGTTATCTGACTGGATTTCGACAATCTGATAGGACAAAATTTTATAATTGTGGTTTTCAAAACTGAAAAAGTAGATTCTGATCCTCTGGATAGGGATAAGGATTTGGTAATCTAATCTGACCATTAATCAGGATTGTATTTGGTTTTTGAAAACTCAAAGATAGTGATTAGGATAATTTTGATGCCAAACAACATGATTATCTTGATCCTACTGGAAGGGTGGATTCAGGGTGAATTCAGGGTGGATTCAGGGTGAGTTCAGGGTGAATTCAGGGTGGATTCAGGGTGGATCAGGTTGGATTCAGGGTGGATTCAGGGTGGATTCAGGGTGGAATCAGGGTGGATTCAGGGTGGATTTAGGGTGGATTCAGGGTGGATTCAGGGTGGATTCAGGGTGGATTTAGGGTGAATTCAGGGTGGATTCAGGGTGGATTCAGGGTGGATTCAGGGTGGATTTAGGGTGGATTCAGGGTGGATTCAGGGTGGATTCAGGGTGAATTCAGGGTGGATTCAGGGTGGATTCAGGGTGGATTTAGGGTGGATTCAGGGTGGATTCAGGGTAGATTCAGGGTGGATTTAAAGAGGTGAATTGCACTACTACCAAAAAAATGGCAATGTAACTAAGGTGAGGAGATTTAAGAAACATTTTTATATCTGAAAACCAAAAGTTGATTATGTTAAATTGACTGCAGTATAGATATGTGATCAGTTGTTATATTGAAAAGTGTCAAATAAATGCATCTACTTCCTTATAAGTGATATACAAGCAGCTCAATTTTTTTTTAAACAAGGTACCTTCACTGTTCCCCGGGAGCTGGAGACGTGGATGTCAGCCCCCCCCCCCACACACACACACCTCTCTGATTCAGAGGAGTGGGGGGTTAAATGCGGAAGACACATCTCAGTTGAAGGCATTCAGTTGTACAACTGACTAGGTACCCCCCTTTCCCCTTTCCCCTTTATTGGTGGAGTTTACTCATCTCTGTTTCCCAATGACAGTGTATTAGTAGTACTACAACCTGCCCAGTAGATGGCAAGGCCTGTTCAAAGTACTGAAAATCCCTGATTCTGTCATCTGGATATTGTGGTATCTGAATGAGAATGATCCTATCTGATTATTTTCTGAGAAAACGTATAAAAAACTGCCAGATCGATCTAAACCTGGATAAAAAGTACAGAAAAAAATTAAATAAAAAAAATGTATGAAATGTATGCATTCACTACTGTAAGTCGCTCTGGATAAGAGCGTCTGCTAAATGACTAAAATGTAAATGCGAAAAACTAGAGAATTACAGAATCTGGATCATTGTGATTTTTCAACAAAAACTTCAGGGGGCCAACAAAAATCTCTCTGATTTTGGCCCACATGACATCTGTTGCAGACCCCTGATCTAAGCCATTTAAACTGGAACCACAATTCTAAAAAATAAACCTGCTAGAGCATGCTGGGAAATATGATAATGATGGGTGTGGTTTTGCTTCATAGTGATGTGTGTGACTTTCAGGCGCCTGTATCAGGGTACAACTAGGCCCTCAGAATAAGGCTTTATGAAATCTGCATGGTATTGTGTTAAAGATATCGTATATACAGTACCAGTCAGAAGTTTGGACACACAGGCCTCCCAAGAGCCCCAGCGGTCTAAGGCACTGCATCGCAGCGCGATCGCTGCGTCACTACAGATCCTGGTTCGATCCCAGCCTGTGTCGCATCCGGCCGCGACCGGGAGACCCATGAGGCGGCACACAATTGGTCCAGCATTGTCTGGGTAAAGGGAGGGTTTGGCCGGCCGGGTTATCCTTGTCCCGTCGCGCTCTAGCGACTCCTGTGGCGGGCCTGGGAGCAGTGCACGCTGACACGGTCGCCAGGTGTACGCCGTTTCCTCCGACACATTGGTGCGGCTGCCTGCCGGGTTAAGCGAGCATTGTGTTGCTTGAGCGTGTTAAAAATAAAATGTTTTTTCTTGAGAAACAATATATGTGGGTAGATTATTGCAATTAGAGGATGCGCTATATGCGTATTCTATAATGATAGGCTATTAAATTAGCTACGTCTGTTGGTATAAACTTTTGATTGAGGAAATTATAACGTCATAAAAATGAAATAAAAGTACTCTCCCTCACCTAACATATATAAGGTCACATCCATTAGACCTTGGTACTGTACCACGGACAGGAACAGGAGTGGCTGAGTTATAACACACATCCACCACATGTTCCCATCAAGCCCAGACTGAAATAAAAGTACTCTCCCTCAGTGAGTGGGGTCAGGTAGGTGGGGTCAGTGAGTGGGGTCAGGTAGGTGGGGTCAGGTAGGTGGGGTCAGGTAGGTGGGGTCAGGTAGGTGGGGTCAGGGAGAGGGGTCAGGTAGGTGGGGTCAGGGAGTGGGGTCAGGTAGGTGGGGTCAGTGAGTGGGGTCAGTGAGTGGGGTCAGGGAGTGGGGTCAGTGAGTGGGGTCAGGGAGTGGGGTCAGGTAGGTGGGGTCAGGGAGAGGGGTCAGGTAAGTGGGGTCAGGGAGTGGGGTCAGGTAGGTGGGGTCAGTGAGTGGGGTCAGGTAGGTGGGTTCAGGGAGTGGGGTCAGGTAGGTGGGGTCAGTGAGTGGGGTCAGGGAGTGGGGTCAGTGAGTGGGGTCAGGGAGTGGGGTCAGGTAGGTGGGGTCAGTGGGTGGGGTCAGGGAGTGGGGTCAGTGGGTGGGGTCAGTGGGTGGGGTCAGGTAGGTGTCAGATTCTACCAAGCAGTTTGATGCTGATTAGAGTTTCATAGCCGTTAGGGGGATTTTATCAGAGGAATTCTCTTTTGTAATGGAGTCATCAGTCCTAACTGACCCATTATCAACGTTCAGATAACATCAGTCCTACCTGACCCATTATCAACGTTCAGATAACATCAGTCCTACCTGACCCATTATCAACGTTCAGATAACATCAGTCCTACCTGACCCCACTCACTGACACATTATCAACGTTCAGATAACATCAGTCCTACCTGACCCCACTCACTGACACATTATCAACGTTCAGATAACATCAGTCCTACCTGACCCCACTCACTGACACATTATCAACGTTCAGATAACATCAGTCCTACCTGACCCCACTCACTGACACATTATCAACGTTAAGATGACACTGGTAATGTTGATTTCAGGGTTTTCAGAGGTTGGGCTGAAGGTCTCTCCTAAACATTGATTTTGTTATTTTTCTCTTTCAGGATGGTACCGAGGTTTCTCCACCAGGAAACCCACAATCAAGGTAAATGAACTGATCCAATGAGCTCTTAGAGGAAATAAGCTATTTCCCAACCACTCTGTAGTTCTGTAGTTCTGTAGTTCTGGGCTTCCAGAGTGACCGTTTCTCTGGTCCGGTTGAGAACAAGGTTCATTGCTCTCACACCTTACTGTAAACCCCCCCAAAAAACTCAATGTTTGAAAAAGTATTGTTGTACGCTACACAAAAAAGCTATTGTTTTGCTGTGGGCTTCCAGAGTTAGTTTTTCTGCTCCAGTTGAAAAGAAGGTTAATTGATTATACACCTTACTTTATATATATATATATATATATTTTTTTTTTATTTAATAAAAAAAACATTGGGAGGGATCTTACACCATTTCTCCTGTACAGAATCTTTCCAGATCATTGATATCCTTCGACTGCTCTTTTCAATTCAAACCACAGGATTTCAATGGGGTTCAAGTCCGGAGACTGAGATGGCCATTGCAAAATGTATATTTTTTGGGGTAAATTAACTATTTCTTTATGGATTTTGGAGTGTGCTTGGGGTGCTGGAAGATCCACTTGTGGCCAAGTTTCAGCCATCTGGCAGAGGCAAACATTCCTGGTATTTGGTTCATGATGCCGTCGTTGACCTTAAGAAGGGCCCCAGGACCAGTGGAAGGAAAATAGCCCCATAACATCAAAGATCCACCACCATATTTTACAGTAGGGACTAGGTTATTTTCTGCATATGCCTTGTTCTTATGTTTTAACACTTAGGTACAAACAGTAGTGCTGAGTGATTAACTGAACTTTTGTTTTTTGTCGGTTCAATTACTTGAATTAAATTTAGTTCTGTTTTTTGTTTGTCAGAGAGAAAGCAAATGGGAGGGAGAGATCCTAGTGTGGCGATAGGGTAGCCGAGTGTTTAGAGTGGTTAGAGTGTTGGACTAGTAACCAGAAGGTTGCAAGTAGATCGAATCCCTGAGCTGACAAGTTAAAAATCTGTTGTTCTGAACATGGCAGTTAACCCATTGTTCCTAGGCTGTCATTGAAAATAAGAATTAGTTCTTAATTGACTTGCCTAGTTAAATAAAGGTAAAATAAAAAATAATTCATGTCTCGTCACTGAGGCAGAGCAGCCCAAGCGGAGGCGTTGCTATGGAAACTCAGAGTCGCCGTCAGCAGAGTGCAGGGAGCGAGTGGCAGACAGAGAGGAGCAGCTAATGGATTTACTAAGTTATTTCTGATTTTGGTGTTTCGGGCAGAGCCAGGCCTTTTACATTGAGCAGAAGCAATCTGGCACGGGTAGGTAGGGACCTGAACCTCATGGGCACGGGTAGGTAGGGACCTGAACGTTGTAGGGCATGGGTAGGACCTGGACGTTGTAGGGCATGGGTAGGACCTGGACGTTGTAGGGAATGGGTAGGGGGGGACCTGAACGTTGTAGGGCATGGGTAGGACCTGGACGTTGTAGGGCATGGGTAGGACCTGGACGTTGTAGGGCATGGGTAGGACCTGGACGTTGTAGGGCATGGGTAGGACCTGGACGTTGTAGGGCATGGGTAGGACCTGGACGTTGTAGGGCATGGGTAGGACCTGGACGTTGTAGGGCATGGGTAGGACCTGGACGTTGTAGGGCATGGGTAGGACCTGGATGTTGTAGGGCATGGGTAGGACCTGAACGTCGTAGGGAATGGGTAGGACCTGAACGTTGTAGGGAATGGGTAGGGGAGGACCTGAGCATTGTGGGCATGGGTAGGGGAGGACCTGAGCATCGTGGGCATGGGTAGGGGTGGACATGAGCATCGTGGGTATGGGTAGGGGAGGACCTGAGCATCGTGGGTATGGGAGGGGGCAGAGGAGGAGAGGGGAGGAGAGGAGAGAGGAGGGGGGCAGAAGAGGAGAGGAGAAGAGGGGGTGAGGAGAGGGGAGGGAAGGAGAGGAGAAGGGCAGAGGAGGAGAGGAGAGGGGAGGGGAGGAGAGGAGAAGAGGAGAGAAGAGGAGTAGAAGAGGGGAGGGGAGGAGAAGAAGAGGGGAGGAGAGGAGAGGAGAGGAGGAGAAGAGGAGAGGAGTAGAGGAGAGGAGAGAAGAGGGGAGGGGAGGGGAGGAGAGGAGAGGAGGAGAAGAGGGGAGGGGAGGAGAGGAGAGGAGGAGAAGAGGGGAGGGGAGGAGAGGAGAGAAGTAGAATAGGGGAGGGGAGGAGAGGAGAGGAGAGGAGGAGAAGAGGAGAGGAGTAGAGGAGAGGAGGAGAAGAGGGGAGGGGAGGAGAGGAGAGGAGGAGAAGAGGAGAGGAGTAGAGGAGAGGAGGAGAAGAGGGGATGGGAGGAGAGGAGAGGAGAGGAGGAGAAGAGGGGAGGGGAGGAGAGGAGAGGAGGAGAAGAGGGGAGGGGAGGAAAGGAGAGGAGGAGAAGAGGGGAGGGGAGGAGAGGAGAGGAGGAGAAGAGGGGAGAGGAGGAGAGGAGAGGAGGAGAAGAGGGGAGGGGAGGAGAGGAGAGGAGGAGAAGAGGGGAGGGGAGGAGAGGAGAGGAGGAGAAGAGGGGAGGGGAGGAGAGGAGAGGAGGAGAAGAGGGGAGGGGAGGAGAGAAGTAGAATAGGGGAGAGGAGGGGAGGGGAGGGGAGGAGTAGAGGAATGGAAGAGGGGAGGGGAGGAGAGGGGAGGGGGGGAGGCAGTAACTCTATCTGCCATGTCCCTATTAGTGTAACTCACCCTGGGCTTTTTACTGAGCTGAGAGTTTACACTTCAATCACCAGGACCTTGAATTATCACCTGTCTGTCTGTCTGTCTGTCTGTCTGTCTGTCTGTCTGTCTGTCTGTCTGTCTGTCTGTCTGTCTGTCTGTCTGTCTGTCAGTTCTCCTGTTAATAGTATCACCTGTCTGTCTGTCTGTCTGTCTGTCTGTCTGTCTGTCTGTCTGTCTGTCTGTCTGTCTGTCTGTCTGTCTGTCTGTCTGTCTGTCTGTCTGTCTGTCTGTCTGTCTGTCTGTCTGTCTGTCTGTCTGTCTGTCTGTCTGTACTCCTGTTAATAGTATCACCAGCCTTTCTGGTGTAAATGAGGACACGTCAGAAGATCTTGATTGACCTCGTAGAAAAATGTTGTGTGTGTGTGTGTGTGTGTGTGTGTGTGTGTGTGTGTGTGTGTCTCTGTCGGTCTGTTTGTATAAACAGATTAATCTGTGTTAATGAACCAACTCCAACTCAAACAGCTCTGAGGCATCTCTGTCTTTCTGACATAGCAGATAGTTAACACTGTAGATAGTTAACACTGTAGATAGTTAACACTGTAGATAGTTAACACTGTATATAGTTAACACTGTAAATAGTTAACACTGTAAATAGTTAACACTGTAGATAGTTAACACTGTAGATAGTTAACACTGTAAATAGTTAACACTGTATATAGTTAACACTGTATATAGTTAACACTGTAGATAGTTAACACTGTAAATAGTTAACACTGTATATAGTTAACACTGTAGATAGTTAACACTGTAGATAGTTAACACTGTAGATAGTTAACACTGTAGATAGTTAACACTGTACATAGTTAACACTGTACATAGTTAACACTGTAAATAGTTAACACTGTAAATAGTTAACACTGTAGATAGTTAACACTGTAGATAGTTAACACTGTAAATAGTTAACACTGTAAATAGTTAACACTGTATATAGTTAACACTGTAGATAGTTAACACTGTAGATAGTTAACACTGTAGATAGTTAATACTGCATATAGTTAACACTGTAGATAGTTAACACTGTATATAGTTAACACTGTAGATAGTTAACACTGTAGATAGTTAACACTGTAAATAGTTAACACTGTAAATAGTTAACACTGTAGATAGTTAACACTGTAAATAGTTAACACTGTATATAGTTAACACTGTAGATAGTTAACACTGTAGATAGTTAACACCATAAATCACACGTCTGGTAAATGCTGGTAATCCATTAACGTTACAAAAGGTGAACAACATGAGCCAGAAGCTATAAGAAGCTGTATGCCCTCATCATGCCACAAAAGGGATTTAAAACGTACAAAACTATATGTATGAGTAACTCTCTAGAACCTAAAAAGATTGTTCAGCTGTCCCCATAAGATAACTCTTTGAAGAACCCTTTGGGTTCCAGGTAGACCCTTTTGGGACCCTTTTTTTTAAGGGTATAGCCTATAACAGAACAGAACAGAACAGAACAGAAAAGAACAGAGCAGAACATAAAGAACAGAAAAGAACATAAAGAACAGAACAGAGCAGAAAAGAACAGAACAGAACAGAAAAGAACATAAAGAACAGAGCAGAACAGAACAGAGCAGAAGAGAACATAAAGAACAGAAAAGAACAGAAAGAACAGAACAGAACAGAGCAGAAGAGAACATAAAGAACAGAAAAGAACAGAACAGAGCAGAAGAGAACATAAAGAACAGAAAAGAACAGAAAGAACAGAACAGAACAGAAAGAACAGAACAGAACAGAACAGAAGAGAACAGAACAGAAAAGAACAGAACAGAACAGAACA
>NC_042970.1:5733887-5743887 GCF_901001165.1 Salmo trutta | reverse complement strand
TGGTGAGAGCACGTGGTGCGGAAACAGATTCTCGCCACGCCACCTGGTAGGAGCGACCTGTCAGGTAGGACGCAATCCAAGCGTGGGCCGCGCCGGAGATGCCCAACTCGGAGAGGGTGGAGAGGAGGATCTGGTGGTTCACAGTATCAAAGGCAGCAGATAGGTCTAGAAGGATGAGAGCAGAGGAGAGAGAGTTAGCTTTAGCAGTGCGGAGAGCCTCCGTGACACAGAGAAGAGCAGTCTAAGTTGAATGACCAGTCTTGAAACCTGACTGATTTGGATCAAGAAGGTCATTCTGAGAGAGATAGCAAGAGAGCTGGCCAAGGACGGCACGTTCAAGAGTTTTGGAGAGAAAAGAAAGAAGGGATACTGGTCTGTAGTTGTTGACATCGGAGGGATCGAGTGTAGGTTTTTTCAGAAGGGGTGCAACTCTCGCTCTCTTGAAGACGGAAGGGACGTAGCCAGCGGTCAAGGATGAGTTGATGAGCGAGGTGAGGTAAGGGAGAAGGTCTCCGGAAATGGTCTGGAGAAGAGAGGAGGGGATAGGGTCAAGCAGGCAGGTTGTTGGGCGGCCGGCCGTCACAAGACGCGAGATTTAATCTGGAGGGAGAGGGGAGAAAGAGGTCAAAGCACAGGGTAGGGCAGTGTGAGCAGGACCAGCGGTGTCGTTTGACTTAACAAACGAGGATCGGATGTCGTCGACCTTCTTTTCAAAATGGTTGACGAAGTCATCCGCAGAGAGGGAGGACGGGGGGAGGAGGATTCAGGAGGGAGGAGAAGGTGGCAAAGAGCTTCCTAGGGTTAGAGGCAGATGCTTGTAATTTAGAGTGGTAGAAAGTGGCTTTAGCAGCAGAAACAGAAGAGGAAAATGTAGAGAGGAGGGAGTGAAAGGATGCCAGGTCCGCAGGGAGGCGAGTTTTCCTCCATTTCCGCTCGGCTGCCCGGAGCCCTGTTCTGTGAGCTCGCAATTGTTACTAGCGTGTTCTGTTGTTGCTAGAGTATTCTGTTGTTGCTAGAGTATTCTGTTGTTGCTAGCGTATTCTGTTGTTGCTAGAGTATTCTTTTGTTGCAAGAGTATTCTGTTGTTGCTAGCGTATTCTGTTGTTGCTAGCATATTCTGTTGTTGCTAGCGTATTCTGTTGTTGCTAGCATATTCTGTTGTTGCTAGCGTATTCTGTTGTTCCTAGCGTATTCTGTTGTTGCTAGCGTATTCTGTTGTTCCTAGCGTATTCTGTTGTTGCTAAATTATTCTGTTGTTGCTAGCGTATTCTGTTGCTGCTAGCGTATTCTGTTGTTGCTAATGTATTCTGTTGTTGCTAGCATATTCTGTTGTTGCTAGCGTATTCTGTTGTTGCTAACGTATTCTGTTGTTGCTAGCGTATTCTGTTGTTGCTAGCATATTCTGTTGTTGCTAGACTATTCTGTTGTTGCTAGACTATTCTGTTGTTGCTAGCATATTCTGTTGTTGCTAACGTATTCTGTTGTTGCTAACGTATTCTGTTGTTGCTAACGTATTCTGTTGTTGCTAACGTATTCTGTTGTTGCTGTTGTTGCTAACATATTCTGTTGTTGCTAGCGTATTATGTTGTTGCTAAAGTATTCTGTTGTTGCTAGCGTATTCTGTTGTTCCAAGTGTATTCTGTTGTTGCTAGTGTCACGTCCTGACCAGCAGAGGGTGTAGTTGTGTAGTATTTGGTCAGGACGTGGCAGAAGATGTCTGTGTATGTTTGTTCTGGGTGTTGTGTTTCTATGTTGGTCTGTGTGGCTCCCGATCAGGGACAGCTGGTTATCGTTGTTCCTGATTGGGAGTCATATATTTAGGAGTATGTTTGTCACTTGGGTTTGTGGGTGGTTGTGTTAACACTGCTATGATTTTGTAAGTAGCCTGTTAGCCTGTCTGGAGTAGTTCGTGTTTTTTTGTTTTCTGTGTATACTTTGCTCTAAAATATTAAAAAGATGAGTATCCACATTCCGCCTGCAGTTTGGTCCCTTCAACCCGGCTTCAACATTTATGACAGCTAGCGTATTCTGTTGTTGCTAGCGTATTCTGTTGTTGCTAGCATATTCTGTTGTTGCTAAAGTATTCTGTTGTTGCTAAAGTATTCTGTTGTTGCTAGCGTATTCTGTTGTTGCTAGCGTATTCTGTTGTTGCTAGCGTATTCTGTTGTTGCTAGCATATTCTGTTGTTGCTAAAGTATTCTGTTGTTGCTAGCGTATTCTGTTGTTGCTAGCGTATTCTGTTGTTGCTAGCAATATTCATAAAAACATTATATTTTTTTTATATCTAATAATAGTTGACCTTTTCCTGTATAGGGCAAATCTATAGTCATTTTGCATCAGACACTCTTAACCAAAGCAATGTTATTTCTACATTTGGGTTTTATCAAAGCAAGACAAGAATGACACATACAGTAGGTTTTGGAATTTCATTTGATTGGCTCATATTTTGTGTTCAATGTTGGGTTTCTCTCTGTGCTCCAATCTTCCCCTAGTCAGGCAGCCAGGCTGCATCAGTGTTCTCCCCGGGGATGGGTTCTTGCCTATTAGAGCAGATCAATCCTCCTTACTTCAATCTGATCCCACACAGAGAGAGGGATCAATTGGCTGGCTGGGAGGGACGGGGGAAGGGGGGGATAACCTGTCACTGAAACAGAGACGGCCAGGGTAGAGACTGGCTCTGTTCCCAATATCCATACTAGCCCATAGAAACACATTGAATAACAGATAGTCCTTACTGCTATTAGCCCATAGAAACACATTGAATAACAGATTACTGCTATTAGCCCATAGAAACACATTGAATAACAGATTACTGCTATTAGCCCATAGAAACACATTGAATAACAGATTACTGCTATTAGCCCATAGAAACACATTGAATAACAGATTACTGCTATTAGCCCATAGAAACACATTGAATAACAGATTACTGCTATTAGCCCATAGAAACACATTGAATAACAGATAGTCCTTACTGCTATTAGCAGTATCTACAGACCAGGTCAGTTACCTACAGGCCAGGTCAGTTACCTACAGACCAGGTCAGTTACCTACAGACCAGGTCAGTTACCTACAGACCAGGTCAGTTACCTACAGGCCAGGTCAGTTACCTACAGACCAGGTCAGTTACCTACAGACCAGGTCAGTATCTACAGACCAGGTCAGTATCTACAGACCAGGTCAGTTACCTACAGACCAGGTCAGTATCTACAGACCAGGTCAGTTACCTACAGACCAGGTCAGTTACCTACAGACCAGGTCAGTTACCTACAGGCCAGGTCAGTTATCTACAGACCAGGTCAGTTACCTAGAGACCAGGTCAGTTACCTACAGACCAGGTCAGTATCTACAGGCCAGGTCAGTTACCTACAGACCAGGTCAGTTACCTACAGACCAGGTCAGTTACCTACAGGCCAGGTCAGTTACCTACAGGCCAGGTCAGTTACCTACAGACCAGGTCAGTTACCTACAGACCAGGTCAGTACCTACAGACCAGGTCAGTTACCTACAGACCAGGTCAGTTACCTACAGACCAGGTCAGTTACCTACAGACCAGGCCAGTTACCTACAGACCAGGTCAGTACCTACAGACCAGGTCAGTTACCTACAGACCAGGTCAGTTACCTACAGACCAGGTCAGTACCTACAGACCAGGTCAGTTACCTACAGACCAGGTCAGTTACCTACAGGCCAGGTCAGTTACCTACAGACCAGGTCAGTACCTACAGGCTAGGTCAGTTACCTACAGACCAGGTCAGTTACCTACAGACCAGGTCAGTTACCTACAGGCCAGGTCAGTTACCTACAGACCAGGTCAGTTACCTACAGACCAGGTCAGTACCTACAGACCAGGTCAGTTACCTACAGGCCAGGTCAGTTACCTACAGGCCAGGTCAGTTACCTACAGACCAGGTCAGTTACCTACAGACCAGGTCAGTACCTACAGACCAGGTCAGTTACCTACAGACCAGGTCAGTTACCTACAGACCAGGTCAGTTACCTACAGACCAGGCCAGTTACCTACAGACCAGGTCAGTACCTACAGACCAGGTCAGTTACCTACAGACCAGGTCAGTACCTACAGACCAGGTCAGTTACCTACAGACCAGGTCAGTTACCTACAGGCCAGGTCAGTTACCTACAGACCAGGTCAGTACCTACAGGCTAGGTCAGTTACCTACAGACCAGGTCAGTTACCTACAGACCAGGTCAGTTACCTACAGGCCAGGTCAGTTACCTACAGACCAGGTCAGTTACCTACAGACCAGGTCAGTTACCTACAGACCAGGTCAGTTACCTACAGGCCAGGTCAGTTACCCACAGACCAGGTCAGTTACCTACAGACCAGGTCAGTTACCTACAGACCAGGTCAGTACCTACAGGCCAGGTCAGTTACCCACAGACCAGGTCAGTTACCTACAGACCAGGTCAGTTACCTACAGACCAGGTCAGTATCTACAGGCCAGGTCAGTTACCTACAGGCCAGGTCAGTTACCTACAGACCAGATCAGTTACCTACAGACCAGGTCAGTACCTACTATACCTCAGCTTCCTACTGTACTACTGCTAAAGGTGATTTCCATTGTGATTCTACCCAGTCTTCTCACCCATTCTAAAACGACAGGCTCCTTAACCTCGCTGATCTACCCCTCTAATTAAAGTCCTACTCCTTTTCATCTGAACCTCTCGTCTACTTACTGTCTATCCAGCTACACATTTTATATTGTATCGTCTTCCATGCCCACTCATTCACCGTCAGCGTCACTTTATATTCTATAAAGTCTCAAAAAACGTTGAGCTAATTTAGCTACCTGAGCTAAACTACGTCATTGTTAGAATTCCTATCTGTCTGTGCTTATTGTTTACCTCACGCTACAGATGTAGGCTCAGCGGCGTGATGTTGCCGTACACGGTCACATGACCTCCCGCTGACAGATGTCCATAGCAACGACGTCGGCGATCACATAGTGGTCAGCGTTGGGCAAAACGGTTGTTTATTTGTTGTTGTTGTTTATCTCTGTAAGCAGTAAATCATGTTTGTCATATTGTGGTTGGGGGGGATCCCCGAGTGGTGCAATCCATCTCTCAGTGCTGGATGTGTCACCACAGACTCTGGTTCGATTCCAGGCTGTATCACAACCGCCTTGTTTGGGGGTCCCATAGGGGCGGCGCACGATTGGCCCAGCGTCGTCCGGGTTTGGCCGGGGAAGTCCGTCATTGTAAATAAGAATTTGTTCTTAATTGACTTGCCTAGTTAAATAAAGGTAAAATAAATCAAATAAATTGCTGGCTTTACCTTTGAGCTAGTGTGAGTACGCTGACTCATCATGTACCAAGCTCTATTTCAGGAAACTTGTGCTATTAATATCTATAACATCTATCATATTAATAGATAACGTCTTTTAATCCGTTTTACTTTAAGACAAATTCATATTCTTCTGGGTTTTTTGGCTTGAATATAAAATACCATCATGAATGATATACAATGGTGTATCTGTTAGGTTACAGTACTACACAATTATCTGTTAGGTTACAGTACTACAGAATGATTTAGTTAGTTGTGTATCTGTTAGGTTACAGACCTACACAATGATTTAGTTAGTTGTGTATCTGTTAGGTTACAGTACTACAGAATGATTTAGTTAGTCTTCTGGAAATGAAAATAGTTGAATGATGTTGTTTCTGTTAGACTAGTGGTCAGAAGTGTTAGTCATCAGTGTGTAGAGGGGAAAGGGTCCTGTTTCACTTCTGTGGATGTGTCTCAAATAGCACCCTATTCCCTATATAGTGTACTACCCTCTCCTCTCCTCTCCTCTCCTCTCCTCTCCCCTCCTCTCCTCTCCCCTCCTCTCCTCTCCTCTCTACTCATCACTAATCTCCATCCTCACTTGTACACTTCAAATCAGCCTTTCTTCTGGGCTAGTGGTTGAGCAGAAGGCTTGTGTGTGTATCTAGGGAGTGTGTGTGTGTGTGTGTATCTAGGGAGTGTGTGTGTGTGTGTGTGTGTGTGTGTGTGTGTGTGTGTATCTAGGGAGTGTGTGTGTGTATCTAGGGAGTGTGTGTGTGTGTATCTACGGAGAGCATATTTTATTAAGGCAGTTTGTCACAGGTCAGTGCTCCTCCAACCCTCTGGCAGCATACCTTTATAATGAAGCTTCCTTCCTCATTATGTACCAAACAAACAAGCAGCATTATTTATGTTCAGTGTGTGTGTGTGTGTGTGTGTGTGTGTGTGTGTGTGTGTGTGTGTGTGTGTGTGTGTGTGTGTGTGTGTGTGTGTGTGTGTGTGTGTGTGTGTGTCTCCAGAGAGCGTGACAGTGGGACTGTTACAGGGATTCTCCATGGTGGCTCACCCTGGCTGGGGTGTTGTGTCGTGAGGATGGGCAGGCAGGGCTGCTCAGAGAGAATAATACAGACCGGCTGGCAGACACACACACTGCATAGGGAGATGGTTTCTCACGTTAAAGTCATGTCTGTGAGGTTTAAAAAGGCTTCTGAAGTTTGTCATTCCCTTTCATGAAATTTCTTGACTCGATTTTCTTTTACGAACAATCTATCAACCCCTACAAACATATCCATTAATTATAATCCACATAATAATTCACATTTTCTGTTGCTGCAGGATTATTTTCCTGCTGTAGATAACTGGCTCAAATTAAGATCCTACACCTGTATAGAAGGTCATGCCAGTAGAGAGACGTAGCTATGTTCTACTGCGTGCTACATTTAGTATGTTCACTGATCAATAATTGATATGAGAGACGGTAGGTTAATGGAATATGCTGTCTCTGCAGAATGGGAATGACTGTCTATCCAGGGAATGATATAGAGAGATAACACATCCATTACTGCTGCTGCTGGCACACACACACGCACACACACACACACACACACAACACAAACACACACACACACACACCCACACATCTGGAAAGAGAAGCATTACGTAGCCACAGTGCATTTTGGGAAATTGCAAGCGATCTGGATCTGTGCCCTCCGTCAATGCAGATGTGTGTGTGTGTGTGTGTGTGTGTGTGTGTGTGTGTGTGTGTGTGTGTGTGTGTGTGTGTGTGTGTGTGTGTGTGTGAGTGTGAGTGTGTGTGTGTGTGTGTGTGTGTGTGTGTCCCTTCCATCTGGTGAATCACCAGTGTTATATCTCTATACCCCTAAAGGCAGCTCAGAGCTTCCTGAGAGTTTGAAGCTGACATGAAAATATGTGTTTATGGTTGCTTCCCAAATGACACCCTATTCCCTACTTAGTGCACTACTTTAGACCCTAATCCCTAGGTAGTACACTACTTTAGACCAGAGCCCTATGGAACCCTATTCCCTATATAGTGCACTACTTTAGACCAGAGCCCTATGGAACCCTATTCCCTATATAGTGCACTACTTTAGACCAGAGCCCTATAGAACCCTATTCCCTACTTAGTACACTACATTAGACCAGAGCCCTATAGAACCCTATTCCCTACATAGTACACTACATTAGACCAGAGCCCTATAGAACCCTATTCCCTACATAGTACACTACTTTAGACCAGGGCCCTATAGAACCCTATTCCCTACGTAGTGCACTACTTTAGACCAGAGCCCTATAGAACCCTATTCCCTACATAGTGCACTACTTTAGACCAGGGCCCTATGGAACCCTATTCCCTATATAGTGCACTACTTTAGAGCATTATGCCCCCCCCCCCCCCCCCCCCCCAACTACTTTAGGAATTTGAGTATCATTTGGCATGTACCCTAAATACACATCAGAGGAATATTGTCCTTGAAATGGGGCTTCATGATCTGTAGTTTGCCTCTGTAACCTTCAATCAGTTATGAGACAGGACAGTCTTAGCTCTTACAGGGACAGTTATGAGACAGGACAGTCTTAGCTCTTACAGGGACAGTTATGAGACAGGACAGTCATAGCTCTTACAGGGACAGTTATGAGACAGGACAGTCTTAGCTCTTACAGGGACAGTTATGAGACAGGACAGTCTTAGCTCTTACAGGGACAGTTATGAGACAGGACAGTCATAGCTCTTACAGGGACAGTTATGAGACAGGACAGTCTTAGCTCTTACAGGGACAGTTATGAGACAGGACAGTCTTAGCTCTTACAGGGACAGTTATGAGACAGGACAGTCATAGCTCTTACAGGGACAGTTATGAGACAGGACAGTCTTAGCTCTTACAGGGACAGTTATGAGACAGGACAGTCTTAGCTCTTACAGGGACAGTTATGAGACAGGACAGTCATAGCTCTTACAGGGACAGTTATGAGACAGGACAGTCTTAGCTCTTACAGGGACAGTTATGAGACAGGACAGTCTTAGCTCTTACAGGGACATTTGACAGCAAGCAAGATAGTTACTCTACTACCTTACTATACATGAGATTTGTCGTTGTTGTCGTTGTTGTTGTTGTTCTCTGTCCCTGAATAAGACATTGGGTGCTACAGTGCATCCAACCTTGACTTTTCACACCAAACTATTCCACGTTACTTAATAAAGTTTAATGTCTGACTCCAATACATAAATATCGGTATGTTTGAGTAATAAAAGATATAACCAGTGTTAGTTATTGGAAGAGACAAAGGCTGTGTGTTGCAAATGGCACCTCATTTATATATAGTGCACCAGAGCTCAATGGGTCAAACACAGTGCACTGTGCCTGAATCAAGAGGCCAAACTAACTGGCTAGACTGACTGTGATTACTGAATCAAGAGGCCAAACTAACTGGCTAGACTGTCTGTGATTACTGAATCAAGAGGCCAAACTAACTGGCTAGACTGACTGTGATTACTGAATCAAGAGGCCAAACTAACTAACTAGACTGACTGTGATTACTGAATCAAGAGGCCAAACTAATTGGCTAGACTGTCTGTGATTACTGAATCAAGAGGCCAAACTAATTGGCTAGACTGACTGTCTGTGATTACTGAATCAAGAGGCCAAACTAATTGGCTAGACTGACTGTGATTACTGAATCAAGAGGCCAAACTAACTGACTAGACTGACTGTGACTACTGAATCAAGAGGCCAAACGAACTGACTAGACTGACTGTGATTACTGAATCAAGAGGCCAAACTAACTGACTAGACTGACTGTCTGTGATTACTGAATCAAGAGGCCAAACTAACTGGCTAGACTGACTTGTCTGTGATTACTGAATCAAGAGGCCAAACTAACTGACTAGACTGTCTGTGACTACTGAATCAAGAGGCCAAACTAACTGACTAGACTGTCTGTGATTACTGAATCAAGAGGCCAAACTAACTGACTAGACTGTCTGTCTGTGACTACTGAATCAAGAGGCCAAACTAACTGACTAGACTGCCTGTCTGTGATTACTGAATCAAGAGGCCAAACTAACTGACTAGACTGCCTGTCTGTGATTACTGAATCAAGAGGCCAAACTAACTGACTAGACTGCCTGTCTGTGATTACTGAATCAAGAGGCCAAACTAACTGACTAGACTGCCTGTCTGTGATTACTGAATCAAGAGGCCAAACTAACTGACTAGGCTGACTGTCTGTGATTACTGGTGCTTTACTACTGCATTACGAAGTGAGGTAGAGATAGAGTGTAGTGTGTGTGACAGTCTTTCACTACAACATGACAGAGTCCTGGCAGAGATACTACAGTGTGATCTTCTGGAGGATCTTTCTTCCACTTGGAAAGAGATGTGTTGAAATGACCCACAGTGACACTGGGATAAAATAAAATACTCTCTCTCTCTCTCCCTCTCTCTCACCCCCTTTCTCTCTCTCTCTCTCTCTCTCTCTCTGTCTCTGTCTCTCTCACCCCCTTTCTCTCTCTCTCTCTGTCTCCCTCTCTCTCTCCCTCTCTCTCTCCCTCTCATCTTCCTCTCTGTCTCAGCAGTAGCGTAGTGTTGAGTGTTAGTTAATAGGTGTGGTTTTCTCTTTTCTTTTCCCAGGGGATCTTCCCAACCAGCTACGTTCACTTGAAGAAGGCCACGGTAACCAACAGAGGGTAAGAAC
>NC_042970.1:5692957-5733387 GCF_901001165.1 Salmo trutta | reverse complement strand
ATCCATGGTGACCTGTGGATTAGTACCTGGCTCTGTGCTGCTGGGTATTAGGTATCCATGGTGATCTGTGGATTAGTACCTGGCTCTGTGCTGCTGGGTATTAGGTATCCATGGTGATCTGTGGATTAGTGCCTGGCTCTGTGCTGCTGGGTATTAGGTATCCATGGTGATCTGTGGATTAGTACCTGGCTCTGTGCTGCTGGGTATTAGGTATCCATGGTGATCTGTGGATTAGTACCTGGCTCTGTGCTGCTGGGTATTAGGTAGAGGTCGACCGATTAATCGGAATAGACGATTAATTACGGCCGATTTCAAGTTTTCATAACAATCGGTAATCTGCATTTTTGGACATCGATTATGGCCGATTACATTCCACTCCACGAGGAGACAGCGTGGCAGGCTGACTACCTGTTATGCGAGTGCAGTAGGGAGCCAAGGTAAGTTGCTAGCTAGCATTAAACGTATCTTATAAAAAACAATCAATCTTAACATAATCACTAGTTAACTACACATGGTTGATGATATTACTAGTTTATCTAGCTTGTCCTGCGTTGCATATAATCGATGCGGTGCCTGTTAATTTATCATTGAATCACAGCCTACTTTGCCAAACGGGTGATTTAACAAGTGCATTCGCGAAAAAAGCACTGTCGTTGCACCAATGTGTACCTAACCATAAACACATTTCTTTAAAATCAATACACAAATATATATTTTTAAACCTGCATATTTAGTTAATATTGCCTGCTAACATGAATTTCTTTTAACTAGGGAAAATGTGTCTCTTCTCTTGCAAACAGAGTCAGGGTATATGCAGCAGTTTGGGCCGCCTGGCTCGTTGCGAACTGTGAAGACTATTTCTTCCTAACAAAGACAGCAGACTTCGCCAAACGGGGGATGATTTAACAAAAGCGCATTTGCGAAGAAAGCACAATCGTTGCACGAATGTACCTAACCATAAACATCAATGCCTTTCTTAAAATCAATACACAGAAGTATATATTTTTAAACCTGCATATTTAGTTAAAAGAAATTCATGTTAGCAGGCAATATTAAACTAGGGAAATTGTGTCACTTCTCTTGCGTTCATTGCACGCAGAGTCAGGGTATATGCAACAGTTTGGGCCGCCTGGCTCGTTGCGAACTAATTTGCCAGAATTGTATGTAATTATGACATAACATTGAAGGTTGTGTAATGTAACAGGAATATTTAGACTTAGGGATGCCACCCGTTAGATAAAATACGGAACGGTTCCGTATTTCACTGAAAGAATAAACGTTTTATTTTCGAAATGATAGTTTCCGGATTTGACAATATTAATGATCTAAGGCTCGTATTTCTGTGTGTTATTATGTTATAATTAAGTCTATGATTTGATAGAGCAGTCTGACTGAGCAGTGGTAGGCAGCAGGCTCGTAAGCATTCATTCAAACAGCACTTTTGTGCGTTTGCCAGCAGCTCTTCACAATGCTTCAAGCATTGCGCTGTTTATGACTTCAAGCCTATCAACTCCCAAGATTAGGCTGGTGTAACCGATGTGAAATGGCTAGCTAGTTAGCGGGGTGCGTGCTAATAGCGTTTCAAATGTCACTCGCTCTGAGACTTGGAGTAGTTGTTCCCCTTGCTCTGCATGGGTAACGCTGCTTCGAGGGTGGCTGTTGTCGATGTGTTCCTGGTTTGAGCCCAGGTAGGAGCGAGGAGAGGGACGGAAGCTATATTGTTACACTGGCAATACTAAAGTGCCTATAAGAACATCCAATAGTCAAAGGTATATGAAATACAAATGGTATAGAGAGAAATAGTTCTATAATTCCTACAATAACCTCAACCTAAAACTTCTTACCTGGGAATATTGAAGACTCATGTTAAAAGGAACCACCAGCTTTCATATGTTCTGAGCAAGGAACTTAAACGTTAGCTTTTTTACATGGCACATAATGCACTTTTACTTTCTTCTCCAACACTTTGTTTTTGCATTATTTAAACCAAATTGAACATGTTTCATTATTTATTTGAGGCTAAATTGATTTGATTGATATATTATATTAAGTTAAAATAAAAGTCTTCATTCAGTATTGTTGTAATTGTATATATATTTTTAAAGTGGCCGATTAATCGGTATCGGCTTTTATTGGCCCCCCAAAAATCGGTATCGGCGTTGAAAAATCAAAATCGGCCGAAGTCTTGTATTAGGTATCCATGGTGATCTGTGGATTAGTACCTGGCTCTGTGCTGCTGGGTATTATGTTAGATTATGTAGATGAGAGGCATTTTGTGGTTAGATTATGTAGATGAGAGGCAGTTTGTGGTTAGATTATGTAGATGAGAGGCAGTTTGTGGTTAGATTATGTAGATGAGAGGCAGTTTGTGGTTAGATTATGTAGATGAGTGGCAGTTTGTGGTTAGATTATGTAGATGACAGGCAATTGGTGGTTAGATTATGTAGATGAGAGGCAGTTTGTGTCTCTGCTGCTCCTCTCTCACACACACACACACACACTCACACACACACACACACACACACACACACACGCACACGCCACACACACACACACACACACACACACACACACACGCACACGCCACACACACACACTCGGACCCCCAGCACCTACCCAGCATGTCCTTCACACTTTCATCCACTTTGCTGCTTTCCTGTAAAATGTAGGTAATCTTACCCAGAGTGCTGTGCAGCACAACCAGCCCACCCGCTCAGGGCTCTCAGTGGGACAGATACATATCACTGAGATCATGTGATGAAGAGTGGTCGTGTGTGTGTTGTGTGTGTGTGTGTGGTGTGTGTGTGTGTGTGTGTGTGTGTGTGTGTGTGTGTGTGTGTGTGTGTGTGTGTGTGTGTGTGTGTGTGTGTGTGTGTGTGTGTGTGTGTGTGTGTGTGTGTGTGTGTGTGTGTGTGTGTGTGTGTGTGTGTTGAGGTATGGGGGAAAGGGAACCAGAGACCAGCTAGAGGACAGACATACATACAGACAGACAGACAGACAGTTGTCCACCTTCAACAAACATAAAAACAATCCCATTTTGACAGAACAGAAACCAGTAAAGTAGAGATATATGAAGGGAGTGAAGCCAGGGAGAAGCAGACAGATCTGGACTGTATGCGCATCACATCTTCATCTGTTGCTTCAGACGGTCTCTCTGTACAGAGAGGACCTCTAGTGGGACAAGGCAAGGAGAGCTCTGCAGCACAGAATAGAATAGAACAGAACAGAACAGAATAGAATAGAACAGAATAGAATAGAACAGAATAGAATAGAATAGAATAGAATAGAGTAGAATAGAATAGAATAGAATAGAATAGAACAGAACAGAACAGAATAGAATAGAATAGAATAGAATAGAACAGAACAGAATAGAATAGAATAGAATAGAATAGAACAGAATAGAATAGAATAGAATAGAATAGAACAGAACAGAATAGAATAGAATAGAACAGAATAGAGTAGAATAGAGTAGAATAGAATAGAATAGAATAGAGTAGAACAGAACAGAATAGAACAGAATAGAGTAGAATGGAACAGAATAGAACAGAATAGAATAGAGTAGAATAGAACAGAATAGAACAGAATAGAACAGAATAGAACAGAACAGAATAGAACAGAATATAATACAATAGAGTAGAATAGAACATAACAGAATAGAACAGAATAGAACAGAATAGAGTAGAATAGAACAGAACAGAACAGAACAGAATAGAACAGAATAGAACAGAACAGAATAGAACAGAACAGAATAGAACAGAACAGAATAGAGTAGAATGGAACAGAATAGAACAGAATAGAACAGAACAGAACAGAATAGAACAGAATAGAACATAACAGAATAGAACAGAACAGAATAGAACAGAACAGAATAGAACAGAACAGAACAGAACAGAATACAATAGAGTAGAACAGAATAGAACAGAATAGAACAGAACAGAATAGAACAGAATAGAATATAGTAGAATAGAGTAGAGTAGAATAGAATAGAGTAGAATAGAATAGAATAGAGTAGAATAGAGTAGAATAGAATAGAATAGAGTAGAATAGAATAGAATAGAATAGAGTAGAATAGAATAGAATATAATATAATAGAATAGAGTAGAGTAGAGTAGAATAGAATAGAATATAATAGAGTAGAACAGAACAGAATAGAATAGAGTAGAATAGAGTAGAATAGAATAGAATAGAATAGAATAGAACAGAATAGAATAGGATAGAATAGAATATAATAGAATAGAGTAGAGTAGAATAGAATAGAGTAGACTAGAATATAATAGAATATAATAGAGTAGAACAGAACAGAACAGAATAGAATAGAATAGAGTAGAATAGAATAGAATAGAATAGAGTAGAATAGAGTAGAATAGAATAGAATAGAATATAATATAGTAGAATAGAATAGAATATAATAGAGTAGAACAGAACAGAATAGAGTAGAATAGAGTAGAATAGAGTAGAATAGAATATAATATAGTAGAATAGAATAGAATATAATAGAGTAGAACAGAACAGAATAGAGTAGAATAGAATATAATATAGTAGAATAGATAGCGTCCACTATCCACTTCATATGTTTTACCATAAACACTGTATGGAATGGGATGTGAAAGACAAATAAAACATGAACAGTAGGTAGAACTGTATGGAGATATATTCCCACTGCTGGAGAGAAGGCAAAACATATTTGACACAGGGGTCAATCTCTCTCTCTCTCCTCTCTCCTCTCTTGCTCTCTCTCTCTTTCCTCTCTTTCCTCTCTTTCCTCTCTTTTCTCTCTTTCTCTCTTTCTCTCTTTCTCTCTGTCTGTCTGTCTGTCTGTCTGTCTGTCTGTCTGTCTGTCTGTCTGTCTGTCTGTCTCTGTCTGTCTGTCTGTCTGTCTGTCTGTCTCTCTTTGTCTCTCTTTGTCTCTCTCGCTCTTTTTCTCTGTCTGTCTGTCTGTCTGTCTGTCTGTCTGTCTGTCTGTCTGTCTGTCTGTCTGTCTGTCTGTCTGTCTGTCTGTCTGTCTGTCTGTCTGTCTTTGTCTCGCTCTCTTTCTCTCTCTTTCTGTTTATCTAACTCCAAATCTATATTTTTTCAAGAACATGCTGAAAAATGCAGGAGCTGATCTGCCTATGACCTCTCTCTATCGCTCTCTCTCAATTCAATTCAATTCATGGGGCTTTATTGGCATGGGAAACGTGTTAACATTGCCAAAGAAAGTGAAGGAGATAATATACAAAAGTGAAATAAACAATAAAAATGAACAGTAAACATTACACTCACAGAAGTTTCAAAATAATAGAGACATTACAAATGTCATATTATGTATATATACCGTGTTGTAACGATGTACAAATGGTTAAAGAACAAAAGGGAAAATAAATAAACATAAATATGGGTTGTATTTACAATGGTGTTTGTTCTTCACTGGTTGACCTTTTCTTGTGGCAACAGGTCACAAATCTTGCTGCTGTGATGGCACCCTGTGGTATTTCACCCAATAGATATGAGAGTTTATCAAAATTGGGTTTGTTTTCGAATTCTTTGTGGATCTTTTTTTTCCACTGTGTCATTGACTTGTTTATTGTGTTATTGGCTTGTTTATCGTTTACTCCATGTGTAACTCTGTGTTGTTGTCTGTGTTACACTGCTTTGCTTTATCTTGGCCAGGTCACAGTTGTAAATGAGAACTTGTTCTCAACTAGCCTACCTGTTTAAATTAAAAAAAAAGTGTAATCTGAGGGAAATATGTGTCTCTAATATGGTCATACATTTGGCAGGAGGTTAGGAAGTGCAGCTCAGTTTCCACCTCATTTTGTGGGCAGTGGGCACATAGCCTGTCTTCTCTTGAGAACCAGGTCTGCCTACGGTGGCCTTTCTCAATAGCAAGGCTATGCTCGCTGAGTCTGTACATAGACAAAGCTTTCCTTAAGTTTGGGTCAGTCACAGTGGTCAGGTATTCTGCCTTTCACGTCCTGACCAGTAAAGGGGCTGTTTGTTATTGTAGTTTGGTCAGGGCGTGGCAGGGGGTGTTTGTTTAGGGTGTTTCGGGGTTGTTTGGGTTATGTTCTATGTTAGTTTATTTCTATGTTATTTCTAGTTGGTCTATTTCTATGTGGTGTTTATTGGGTTGACCTTCAATTGGAGGCAGCTGCTTCTCGTTGCCTCTAATTGAAGGTCCTATTTATAGGGGTGCTTGTTCTATGGGGGTTTGTGGGTAGTTATTTCCTGGTTTAGTGTTTGTTGCACCTGATGGGACTGTTTGGAGTCGTTTGTTTTTTGTATACGTGTTTATTTTGTTTTTCCTTCTTCAAAATAAAAAAGAAGATGAGTATACATTTTCCCGCTGCGTTTTGGTCCACTCCTAACGACAACCGTGACAGAACTACCCACCACAAACGGACCAAGCAGCGGAGGAAGGACCAGCAGGAGGAATATAAGGATTCATGGACATGGGAGGAGATCCTGGACGGGGCAGGACCATGGCACCAGGCTGGGGAGTACCAGCGCCCTAAGGAGGAGCTGGAGGCAGCCAAGGCAAAAAGGCGCCATTATGAGGCGTTATACGCGCCGATTGGCAAGTGCGAGAGGCAGCCCCAATAATTTTTTTGGGGGGGGGGCACACGGGGAGAGTGGCTAGGTCAGGTAATAGACCTAAGCCAACTCCCCGTGCTTATTATGGGGAGCAGCGTATCATGAGAGTACCGGTGTATGCGGAAGTGCACACGATCTCGCCCATGCGCACGCACAGTCCGGTGCGAGCGATCCCAGCCCCTCGCAAGTGCCGTGCTAGAGTGGGCATCCAGCCGGGTAGGAGTATGCCTGCACAGCACATCTGGCCACCAGTGCGCCTCCTAGGCCCAGGCTACCCTACGCCTGCTCTACGTACGGCAGCCATCAGGCCTCTGCGCAGCCCAGTTCGCCCTGTGCCAGCACTCCGCTCGTGGAGGGCTACTGTTACCATCCAGCCCGGACAGGTTGTGCAGGTGGTGCGCTCCAGACCGCCGGTGCCTACTCATGACCCAGTGTATCCAGTTCCCGCTCCTCGCACTAGCCTTGAGGTGCGTGTTTCCAGTCTGGCGCCTCCAAAGCCAGCCCCACGCACCAGGCCTCCAGTGCGTTAGCCCAGTCCAGTTCGTCCTGCTCCTGCTCCTCGCACTAGCCCTGTGGTGCGTGTCCCTAGTCTGGCGCCTCCAAAGCCAGTCCCACGCATCAGGCCTTCAGGCCTTCAGTGCGCAGTCCCCGTCCAGAGCTTCCGACGACAGTTCCTCGTCCAGAGCTTCCGACGACAGTTCCTCGTCCAGAGCTTCCGATGACAGTTCCCCGTCCAGAGCTTCCGGAAACAGTGCCCCGTCCAGAGCTTCCGGCGACAGTGCCCCGTCCAGAGCTTCCGGCGACAGTACCACGTCTAGAGATGGCCCACAGTCCGGAGCCTGCAGAGACGGCCCGCAGTCCGGAGCCAGCAGAGACGGCCCGCAGTCCGGAGCCAGCAAAGACAGCCCGCAGTCCGGAGCCAGCAGAGACGGCCCGCAGTCCGGAGCCAGCAGAGTCGCCCTCCAGTCCGGAGCTCCTAGAGTCGCCCTCCAGTCCGGAGCTCCTAGAGTCGCCCTCCAGTCCGGAGCTCCTAGAGTCGCCCTCCAGTCCGGAGCTCCTAGAGTCGCCCCCCAGTCCGGAGCACTGGGGGGTGTAGCACAAGAACCGTCAGTGACGGTGGCCACCCTCCCTTCCCTCCCTTTAGTTAGGGGATTATTTTTGTGTTGGGGTTTATTTATTTATTTTATTTATTTTTTGTTTAAGGTGCATCCGGGGTCTGCACCTTTGGGGGGGGGGGGGGGGTACTGTCACATCCTGACCAGTAAAGGGGCTGTTTGTTATTGTAGTTTTGTCAGGGTGTGGCAAGGGGTGTTTGTTTAGGGTGTTTCGGGGGTTGTTTGGGTTATGTTCTATGTTAGTGTATTTCTATGTTATTTCTAGTTGGTCTATTTCTATGTGGTGTTTATTGGGTTGATTTTGTTTTCCTTCTTCAAATAAAAAACGAAGATGAGTATACATTTTCCCGCTGCGTTTTGTTCCACTCCTTACGACAATCGTGACACTGCAGCTCAGTTTCCACCTCATTTTTGTGGGCAGTGTGCACATAGCCTGTCTTCTCTTGAGAGCCAGGTCTGCCTACGGCAGCCTTTCTCAATAGCAAGGCTATGCTCACTGAGTCTGTACATAGTCAAAGCTTTCCTTAAGTTTGGGTCAGTCACAGTGGTCAGGTATTCTGACACTGTTTACTCTCTTTTTAGGGCCAATTAGCATTCTAGTTTGCTCAGTTTTTTTGTTAATTCTTTCCAATGTGTCAAGTAATTATCTTTTTGTTTTCTCATGATTTGGTTGGGTCTAATTGTGTTGCTGTCCTGGGGCTCTGTGGGGTCTGTTTGTGTTTGTGAACAGAGCCCCAGGACCAGCTTGCTTAGGGGACTCTTCTCCAGGTTCATCTCTCTGTAGGTGATGGCTTTGTTATGGAAGGTTTGGTAATCACTTCCTTTTAGGTGGTTGTAGAATTGAATGGCTTTTTTCTGGATTTTGATAGTTAGCGTGTGTCGGCCTAATACTGCTCTGCATGCATTATTTGGTGTTTTACGTTGTACACTGAGGATATTTTAGCAGAATTCTGCATGCAGTCTCAATTTGGTGTTTGTCCCATTTTGTGAATTCTTGGTTGGTGTGCGGACCCCAGACCTCACAACCATAAAGGGCAATGGGTTCTATAACTGATTCAAGGATTTTTAGCCAGATCGTAATTGGTATGTCGAATTTTATGCTCCTTTTGATGGCATAGAATGCCCTTCTGCCTTGTCTCTCAGATCGTTCACAGCTTTATGGAAGTTACCTGTGGCGCTGATGTTTAGGCCAAGGTATGTATAGTTTTTTTGTGTGCTCTAGGGCAACGGTGTCTAGATGGAATTTGCATTTGTGGTCATGGCGACTGGACATTTTTTTGGAACACCATTATTTTGGTCTTACTGAGATTTACTGTCAGGGCCCAGGTCTTACAGAATATGTGCAGAAGATCTAGGTGCTGCTGTAGGCCCTCCTTGGTTGGTGACAGAAGCACCAGATCATCAGTAGACATTTGACTTCAGAATCTATTAGGTAGGGTATTCTATCTAGTAGGGTGAGGCCGGGTGCTGCAGACTATTCTAGTGCCCTCGCCAATTCGTTGATATATATGTTGAAGAGGGTGGGGCTTAAGCTGCATCCCTGTCTCAGCCCACGGCCCTGTGGGAAGAAATGTGTGGGTTTTTTGCCAATTTTAACACCACACATTTTGTTTGTGTACATGGATTTTATAATGTCTTATGTTTTACCCCAACACCACTTTCCATCAATTTGTATAGCAGACCTCATCCCAAATTGAGTTGAAGGCTTTTTTGAAATCAACAAAGCATGAGAAGACTTTGCCTTTATTTTGGTTTGTTTGTTTGTCAATTAGGGTGTGCAGGGTGAATATGTGGTCTGTTGTACGATAATTTAGTAAAAAGCCAATTTGACATTTGCTCAGTACATTGTTTTCACTGAGGAAAGGTATGAGTCTGCTGTTAATGATATTGCAGAGGATTTCCCCAAGGTTGCTGTTGACACATATCCCACGGTAGTTATTGAGGTCAAATTTGTCTCCAATTTTGTGGATTGGGGTGATCAGTCCTTGGTTCCAAATATTGCAGAAGATGCCAGAGCTAAGGAGGATGTTAAAGAGTTTTAGTATAGCTAATTGGAATTTCTTGTCTGTATATTTTATCATTTCATTGAGGATACCATCAACACCACAGGCCTTTTTTGGTTGGAGGGGTTTTATTTTGTCCTGTAGTTCATTCAAGGTAATTGGAGAATCCAGTGGGTTCTGGTAGTCTTTAACCTCTCTGGGGTATGTGGGACGATTTCGTCCCACCTACGTAACAGCTACTGAAATTCCAGTGGCGCGATTTTTGAATCGTTAGAAATACTATTACTTCAATTTCTCAAACATATGACTATTTTACGGCTATTTAAAGACAAGAATCTCGTTAATCTAACCCCACTGTCCGATTTCAAAAAGGCTTTACAACGAAAGCAAAACATTAGATTATGTCAGCAGAGTGCCCAGCCAGAAGAAATCAGACAGCCATTTTTCAAGCTAGCATATAATGTCACAAAAACCCAAACCACAGCTAAATGCAGCACTAACCTTTGATGATCTTCATCAGATGACACACCTAGGACATTGTGTTATACAATACATGCATGTCTGTTCAATCAAGTTCATATTTATATCAAAAAACAGCTTTTTGCATTAGCATGTGACGTTCAGAAAACGCATAACCCCCGGCAAACTTCCGTTGAATTTACTAACAGTTTGCTAAATTACTCACGATAAACGTTCACAAAAAGCATAACAATTATTTTAAGAATTATAGATACATTACTCCTCTATGCACTCGATATGTCCGATTTTAAAATAGCTTTTCGGATGAAGCACATTTTGCAATAATCTAAATACATAGCCCGGCATTACAGGGCTAGCTATTTAGATACCCACCCAGGTCAGCATCCACCAAAATCACATTTCCTATAAGAAAAATGTTCTTACCTTGCTTGTTCTTCATCAGAATACACTGCCAGGACTTCTACTTCAATAACAAATGTTGGTTTGGTCCCAAATAATCCATCGTTATATCCAAACAGCGACGTTTTGTTCGTGAGTTCTAGAATGCTTCTTCGCGGTCCCGCGCATGGCGCATTGGCGTGTCAAAAATGTCTAACTATTCCATTACCGTACTTCGAAGCATGTCAACCGCTGTTTAAAACCAATTTTTATGCCATTCAACTCGTAGATTAGTGATAATATTCCGACCGGGAGTATGCATTGAGCCTAAACAGCCGAATAAAATTTCTCCTCAGAAGCGACTCATGCACGCGCATCATTCAAAGGTCCTCGGAGCATCCACTTACAAAAGGCGATAATCTGTTTCAACCTGAGGCTCCCTCGTAAACCTTCAGTTATTTCGCGGGCTCTGAGAGCCTATTGGAGCCCTGGGAATTGTCACGTTACAGCTAAGATCCTTACTTTTCAATAAAAAGATGCAAGACGCACGACTCCTTGTCAGACAGGGTACTTCCTGCTTGAAACCTTGTCAGGTTTTTGCCTGCCATAGGAGTTCTGTTATACTCACAGACACCATTCAAATAGTTTTAGAAAATTCAGAGTGTTTTCTATCCAAACCTGAACAATAATATGCATATTCTAGCTTCTGAGTTGGTGTAGGAGGCAGTTAAAAATGGGAACATATTTTTTCCAAAATTCTCAATACTGCCCCCTACCCCAAACAGGTTAATAGTTGATTCTAAGATTTGTATTTGATCATGTATATGTTTTTGTTATTTATCCTTTATTATTGAGCCAAAAAGATTTGAGAAGTGGTTTAGCCATACATATCCATTTTGGATAGATAATTCTTTGTGTTGTTTATTTTGTGTTTTCCAATTTTCCCAGAAGTGGTTCGAGTGGCACAACAACACTTTTTATCCCTCAGGAGACTGAAAAGATTTGGCATGGGTCCCCAGATCCTCAAAAGGTTCTACAGCTGCAACGTCGAGAGCATCCTGACCGGTTGCATCACCGCCATCATCCCAGAAACCCTAGACCCACTCCAGTTTGCATACCGCCCCAACAGATCCACAGATGATGCAGTCTCTACTGCACTCCACACTGCCCTTTCCCACCTGGACATAAGGAACACCTATATGAGAATGCTATTCATTGACTACAGCTCAGCGTTCAACACCATAGTGCCCTCAAAGTTCATCAATAAGCTAAGGACCCTGGGACTTAACCCCTCCCTCTGCAACTGGATCCTGGACTTCCTGACGGGCCGCCCCCTATGCTGATCCTCAACACAGGGGCCCCTCAGGGATGTGTGCTCAGCCCCCTCCTGTACTCCCTGTTCACTCATGACTGCACGGCCAGGCACAACTCCAACACCATCATTAAATTTGCCGATGACACACCGACAACAACTAGACAGCCTACAGGAAGGAGGTCAGAGACCTGGCCGTGTGGTGCCAGGACAACAACCTTTCCCTCAACGTGATCAAGACGAAGGAGATGATTGTGGACGACAGGAAAAAGAGGACCGAGCACGCCCCCATTCTCATCGACGGGGCTGCAGTGGAGCAGGTTGAGAGCTTCAAGTTCCTTGGTGTCCACATCATCAACAAACTAACATGGTCCAAGCACACCTTGACAGTCGTGAAGCGGGCACGACAAAACCTATTCCCCTCAGGAGACTGAAAAGATTTGGCATGGGTCCTCAGATCCTCAAAAGGTTCTACATCGAGAGCATCCTGACTGGTTGCATCACTGCCTGGTAAGGCAACTGTTCTGCCTCCAACCGCAAGGCACTACAGAGGGTAGTGCACTGGGCCAAGCCTCCTGCCATCCAGGAACTCTATACCAGGCGGTGTCAGAGGAAGACCCTAAAAATTGTCAAAGACTCCAGCCACCCTAGTCATAGACTGTTCGCTCTGCTACCGCACGGCAAGCCGTACCGGAGCGCCAAGTCTAGGTCCAAGAAGCTTCTAAACAGCTTCTACCCCCAAGCCATAAGACTCCTGAACATCTAGTCAAATGGCTACCCAGACTTTTCGCATTGCCCCCACCCCCCCTCTCCACACCACTGTCACTCTCTGTTGTCATCTATGCATAGTTACTTTAATTAATTAACTCTACCTACATGTACATACTACCTCAAATAGCCGGTGCCCCCGCACACTGACTCTATACCGGTATATATTGTTATTTTTTTACTGCTGCTCTTTAATTACTTGTTACTTTTATCTCTTATTCTTATCCACATTTTTTAAAACTGCATTGTTGATTAAGGGGCTCATAAGTAAGCATTTCACTGTAAGGTCTACACCGGTTGTATTCAGCATTTCACTGTAAGGTCTACTACACCTGTTGTATTCAGCATTTCACTGTAAGGTCTACACCGGTTGTATTCAGCATTTCACTGTAAGGTCTACACCGGTTGTATTCGGTGCATGTGACTAATACAATTTGATTTAATTTGGTATGGCAACTGCTCGGCATCAGACCGTAAAGCGCACAGAGGGTAGTGCGAATGGCCCAACACATCACTGGGGCCAAGCTTCCTGCCATGCAGGACCTCTATAATAGGCGGTGTCAGAGGAAAGCACACAGAATTGTCAGAGACTCCAGTCACCCAAGTTATAGACTGTTCTCTCTGCTACTGCACGGCAAGCGGTACCGGATCAAAAGGCTCCTCAACAGCTTCTACCCCCAAGCCATAAGACTGCTGAACAATTCATAAAATCTCCACTGGACAATTTACATTGACCCCCCCCCCCCCCTTTTGGTACACTCGCTGTTTGTTTGTTACCTAAGTATAGTCACTTCGCCCCCACCTATATGTACAGGTTACCTCAACTAGCCTGTACCCCCACACACTGACTCAGTACCGGTACCCCCTGTATATAGCCTCCACATTGACTCTGTACTGGTACCCCCTGTATATAGCCTCCACATTGACTCTGTACTGGTACCCCCTGTATATAGCCTCCACATTGACCTTGTACTGGTACCCCCTGTATATAGCCTCCACATTGACCCTGTACTGGTACCCCCTGTATATAGCCTCCACACTGACCCTGTACTGGTACCCCCTGTATATAGCCTCCACATTGACTCTGTACCGGTACCCCCTGTATATAGCCTCCACATTGACTCTGTACCAGTACCCCCTGTATATAGCCTCCACATTGACTCTGTACTGGTACCCCCTGTATATAGCCTCCACACTGACTTGATACCGGTACCCCCTGTATATAGCCTCCACACTGACCCTGTACCAGTACCCCCTGTATATAGCCTCCACATTGACTCTGTACCAGTACCCCCCTGTATATAGTCTCCACATTGACCCTGTACTGGTACCCCCTGTATATAGCCTCCACATTGACTCTGTACCGGTACCCCCTGTATATAGCCTCCACATTGACTCTGTACCAGTAACCCCTGTATATAGCCTCCACATTGACTCTGTACTGGTACCCCCTGTATATAGCCTCCACACTGACTTGATACCGGTACCCCCTGTATATAGCCTCCACACTGACTCGGTACCGGTTACCCCTATATATAGCCTCCACACTGACTCGGTACCGGTACCCCCTGTATATAGCCTCCACATTGACCCTGTACTGGTACCCCCTTTATATAGCCTCCACACTGACTTGATACCGGTACCCCCTGTATATAGCCTCCACACTGACTTGATACCGGTACCCCCTGTATATAGCCTCCACACTGACTCGGTACCGGTACTCCCTGTATATAGCCTCCACACTGACTCGGTACCGGTACCCCCTGTATATAGTCTCCACACTGACTCGGTACCGGTACCCCCTGTATATAGCCTCCGCACTGACTCGGTACTGGTACCCCCTGTATATAGCCTCCACATTGACTCTGTACCGGTACCCCCCCCCCTGTATATAGCCTCCACATTGACTCTGTACCGGTACCCCCTGTATATAGCCTCCACATTGACTCTGTACCGGTACTCCCTGTATATAGCCTCCACATTGACTCTGTACCAGTACCCCCTGTATATAGCCTCCACATTGACTCTGTACCGGTACCCCCTGTATATAGCCTCCACATTGACTCTGTACCGGTACCCCCTGTATATAGCCTCCACACTGACTCTGTACCGGTACCCCCTGTATATAGCCTCCACACTGACCCTGTACTGGTACCCCCTGTATATAGCCTCCACATTGACCCTGTACCGGTACCCCCTGTATATAGCCTCCACACTGACCCTGTACCGGTACCCCCTGTATATAGCCTCGTTATTGTCATTCTTATTCTGTTGCTTTTATTATTACTTTCTATTATAGTCTTCTTGGTAAATATGTTCTTCTTCTTGAACTGTACTGTTGGTTAAGGGCTTATAAGCATTTCACTGTAAAGTCTACACTTGTTGTACTCGGCGCATTGATTTGATTTGAGTCTATTAAATTACATTGAGCTGATTTCTGACGTACTTTTACTTTTTTTTTCCGTAGTGTATTTCTGTATTGTTTTAGTGATTCACCATAGTGAAGGCGTAGACTCAGGTTTTCTGGGTCTCTATGTTTTTGGATGGACAGGTTTCTCTATTTCTTTCTTAGGTTTTGGCATTCTTCATCAAACCATTTGTCGTTGTTGTTCATTCTTCGACATTTTTATATTTAATAGGGAAGCTGAGAAGTTAGATATAATGTTTAGGTTTTCTACTGCCAGGTTTACACCTTCACTATTACAGTGGAACGTTTTGTCCAGGAAGTTGTCTAAAAGGGATTGAATTTGTCATTGCCTAATTGTTTTCTGGTAGATTTCCACACTACTTTCCTTCCATCTATAGCATTTCTTAATATTACTCAGCTCCTTTGGCTTTGATGCTTCATGATTGAGTATTGCTTTGTTCACTTAGAGTAGATTTTGCTGTGATCTGATAGGGGTGTATGTAGGCAGACTGTGAACGCTCTGAGAGACTCTGGGTTGAGGTCAGTGATAAAGAAGTCTACAGTACTCCTGCCAGGAGATGAGCTATAGGTGTACCTACCATAGGAGTCCCCTTGAAGCCTACCATTGACTATGTACATACCCAGCGTGTGACAGAGCTGCAGGAGTTGTGACCCGTTTTTGTTGGTTATGTTGTCATAGTGTTTGTCCCCCTATGTGCTGAGAGTGTTAGGTTCTTATCCAGTTCTGGCATTTAGGTCGCCACAGACTAGTACATGTCCCTGGGCCTGGAAATGATTGATTTCTCCCTCCAGGATGGAAAAGCTGTCTTCATTAAAGTATGGGGATTCTAGTGGGGGGATATAGGTAGCACACAGGAGGACATTTTTCTCTGTTAAGATCATTTCCTTTTGAATTTCGAGCCAGATGTAAAATGTTCCTGTTTTGATGAATTTAACAGAGTGAGTTAGGTCTGCTCTATACCAAATTAGCATACCCCCTGAGTCCCTTCCCTGTTTCACACCTGGTAGTTTGGTGGATGGAACTACCAGCTCTCTGTAGCTTAGAGGGCAACCAGTGGGTCCGTCTCCTCTTTACCATGTTTCTTGTAGGATGACAATGTCTGTATTTACGATTTCTTTGATGAAGTCCAAGTTCCTGCTCTTTAGGCCAAAGGCAGATGACCTCAGGCCTTGGATATTCCAGGATGCCTTACCTCCAGCTGGGTGAATTTATCCTTCATTTCAATGAGGGAGTAGTACTCTGTACTGGGAGGTTGACTTTCCGCTGGGGGTGTCTCGTCTGTGGAATTATATAATGAAGAGGTCTGGTCTGATCCGCTCGGGGTGGGGGTATCTTTCTCAAGGGAGAGCTTCTCCTGCTGGGCTAATTCTTTGATTAGGTGAAAGTCCAGCTGAAACTGTTTGGGAGGGTTGCCCTGTACCAATACTGTTCCAGACTTATAGAGATTTATATTAGCTGACTCAGAGTCCTCGTTGTCTAATATCCTGAGTTTCCACCCTTCGTTAACACCCCACTTCATAACAGAGGAGTAGTGTGTTAATATAGCACTGTGCCATGCCAGGGGATGGTCTGTGTGGAAGATTAAGTTGCTTATGTTCCCATTTGTATAACAGTCAACAAAAAGTGTCTCTTTATTTTTCTATAAGGAGCTCCATTTTGTACTCTTTTCATGCCGTAGAATTTTTTTATATGCACAGGGTCGTGTATTTTAATGACCTCTGAACAGCGGGAGGCAGCTTCTAAGGCCTCTCCTTGTGGTTGGAGTAGACTGTTCCACTCTCCTGCCATTGTTGGACTAAAGGGCTCTGACACCTCTCACTTGACACGTCAGTGCTAATTAAAGTTGCATCTCCTTGTCCCTAGCAAGCTTGCTAGTCCATCTCAGCATTCACTCCTCATAAAGTAAAAATATATCATTGTTATGTATTTTTCTTCTTGGCTTTTGAATATAAAATATAGCTTCAGGCTAAACATTACTCACTCAGTTCCAGGTTGGATGGTGTTTGTTTGCCAGAGCATTTGCTGTATAGCTTGGGCCTTCCAGGTAATTCCAAAATCAGGTTGTAGGTTTTGAATTTTGATCTGGTGCGTAGGTTATGCTGTGGAGGGTAGAATCCTGTATATGTCCCTCCTAGAAAATCCACGTTTATCTAACTCCAAATCTATATTTTTTCAAGAACATGCTGAAAAATGCAGGAGCTCATCTGCTCGCTCTCGCTCTCTCTCTCATTCTCTCATTCTCTCTCTCTCATTCTCTCATTCTCTCTCTCTCTCTCATTCTCTCTCTCATTCTCTCTCTCGCTCTCTCATTCTCTCTCTCTCATTCTCTCTCTCTCTCTCATTCTCTCATTCTCTCTCTCTCTCTCATTCTCTCTCTCTCATTCTCTCTCTCTCATTCTCTCGCTCTTTCGCTCTCTCATTCTCTCATTCTCTCTCGCTCTCTCTCTCTCTCTCTCATTCTCTCTCTCTCATTCTCTCATTCTCTCTCGCTCTCTCATTCTCTCTCGCTCTTTCGCTCTCTCATTCTCTCATTCTCTCTCTCGCTCTCTCTCTCTCAATTCAAAGGGGATTTATTGGCATGGGAAACGTGTTTACATTGCCAAAGCGAGTAAAAAAACAGAAGTTGGAAGGCACTAAACAATATCAACAACAAAGAAGAGTAGAAATGAACAAAGATCAAGGCATTTCAAGTGTTGTATTATCAGCTATTTAGAGTGTTTCAACAATGCGCAAATAGTTGTAGTACGAATATTAGGGGAAGATAAATAAACATGTTGGTATTTACGATGCTGTTTGTGCTGCACTGGTTGCCCTTTTCTTATGGCAAACGGTCTCTCTCTCTCTCTCTCTCTCCAGATGTAACAATGAGAACGAGTGGTACCAGATCCATGAAAACATCATAAGAAAGTCCAGCACCAAGTACACAGCTCCCAGCACCAACTATGGTATGTTACATTGCCTACCGTTTACTGATTTAACTTGTTGGGATACCCAATATAACACCAACTATGGAATGTTACATTGCCTACCGTTTACTGATTTAACTTGTTGGGATACCCAATATAACACCAACTATGGTATGTTATGTTGCCTACCGTTTACTGATTTAACATGTTGGGATACCCAATATAACACCAACTATGGTATGTTATGTTGCCTACCGTTTACTGATTTAACATGTTGGGATACCCAATATAACACCAACTATGGTATGTTACATTGCCTACCGTTTACTGATTTAACATGTTGGGATACCCAATATAACACCAACTATGGTATGTTATGTTGCCTACCGTTTACTGATTTAACATGTTGGGATACCCAATATAACACCAACTATGGTATGTTACATTGCCTACCGTTTACTGATTTAACTTGTTGGGATACCCAATATAACACCAACTATGGTATGTTATGTTGCCTACCGTTTACTGATTTAACATGTTGGGATACCCAATATAACACCAACTATGGTATGTTATGTTGCCTACCGTTTACTGATTTAACATGTTGGGATACCCAATATAACACCAACTATGGTATGTTACATTGCCTACCGTTTACTCACTTAACATTTTAATTCAAATGAATCAACACTTTATTTCATATCGTACAAAGAACGCCTATGTAAATGATTAGTGGGTTTAGACATCCATCTTACTCCAAAACAAGAGATGACTGAGTAGTTAAATGAATAGTGTTTAATACATATAATCACACAGAATGTCAGGGCCTGTTCACCCATTAGCTAGATCTCTAGGAACAAGGTTGGCCATGCATATTCTAGGTCTATGCACAGTTTTTTTTATTTTAGCCCATTTTTCTTCCCAATTTCGTATTTACGATCTTGTCTCATTGCTACAACTCCCCAATGGGCTCGGTAGAGGCGAAGCTCGAGTCATGCGTCTTCCCAAACAAGAAGCCACACTTCTTAACACCCGCTCGCTTAACCCGGAAGCTAGCCTCACCAATGTGTCGGAGGAAACACCGTTCAACTGACGACCGAAGTCAGCCTGCAGGTGCCCGACCCGCCACAAGGAATCGCTAGAGCGTGATGAGCCAAGTAAAGCCCCGCCGGCCAAACCCTCCACTAACTCGGGCGACGCTGGGCCATTTGGGCACCGCCCTATGCGACTCCCGGTCACGGCCATAAACATAGAAATTAGACCAGGACTTACTTTCTTATTCTCAAGTGATATAACATTTGGTATTTTGTATCGTCATAGTTCTCTCTTTGGGACTAGCAATCTGTTATCTAGCTAGCTTAGCTACTTGCTAGATAGCTAACATTGTTGTTTTATACCAAATTGTGTTATTGTATTGTTGTAGTTCTCTCTTTGGGACTAGCAATCTGTTATCTAGCTAGCTTAGACACAAGCTCGGTAGCTAACATTGTTGTTTTATACCAAATCAAACTAACATTTGTGTCATTAAAAAGACTAATATTGGATGGCTGTCTATCCTATTTATACTGTATGTAGCAAGCTAGCTAGTGGAAGTTACCTGGAATTTTTTTATTTATTTTTTGAATAGATGGTAAACGTGTGCTACACATCATCCTGGTGCCGCCAATTTGTGCTGCTAGCGTTACTATCGATGCAGGCAATGCAACCCGCTATGATGCTTCTTTGGGAAATCTCTAAACTAGATTCGTCCCCAGTCATAAAGACCATCCCACCTACGAATATTATGGTGAAAGCATTTTGATCTTGAGAAAACAACTAGATCAAGTTAGCTAGCTTAGCTGTTTATAAACACACCGGAAGGTCTTTGGGGTTCCAGGGTTCACTTCCGCTGCTCCTTAAACAGCTGTTATTAAGGTCTATACTAGTGAAGCACTGAGGACTGAGCCCCCCCCCCCCCCCCCCCCCCTCCCAAGGAGTCTCTGTGTTTTCTTTGATTGTATTTTGGGATCGTAAAATGTTTTCAGTTTAAACTTAAACGACTAAAGCCAGAAATAACGTTTCTAGAAAATATAATGGAGCCAAATATTTTTTTTTATGCGATCGTCTTTGAGAGCTAACAATCACCTAAATAAAAACTAGACAGCCGGGGAGGATCTAAAATTATCAAAATGTCACGGCATTGGTTTGGTTATAATGTTCACTCAGATGGCATAAGAACATGGCATAAGAACATGGCATAAGAACATGGCATAAGAACATGGCATAAGAACATGGCATAAGAACATGGCATAAGAACATGTCATAAGAACATGGCATAAGAACATGGCATAAGAACATGGCAAAATGTGTAGGATTGCAGGAAATTTGCATTAGAACGGAAACATTTTATCGCTGCAGCCAAGAGGAGGGCCTTTAAAATGTTTGGTCAGAAACCCCCCCCCTCCCCGCTAACTTTGCTACCACTGCTAAAAACAATTCTAAGTGAAACACTGGCATGTGTGTGTGTCACGCCCTCTGTCCATCCCCTCACAGGGATGGCACACAATCTCACCACTTCCATACACTCTGATAATCTCTGTAATTGGTAGCCTACCTATATGAATGTCCTTCTCTTAGTTGATATTGTGTACATCAAGAGGATCCAATGTCCCTCCCCTCGGACCTCCTCCTCCAATGAGCTTTGAGAAGGACGCGAGAGGAATCAACGATGGGAGGACAGAGCCTTACACCCCCTTAATTACATGTTAACCATTCTTTACCTCATAACCGTAGTCCCCATCTACCCATAACAGTTTACCTCATACCCGTAGTCCCCATCTACCCATAACACACAGTTTACCTCATAACCGTAGTCCCCATCTACCCATAACACAGTTTACCTCATAACCGTAGTCCCCATCTACCCATAACACACAGTTTACCTCATAACCGTAGTCCCCATCTACCCATAACAGTTTACCTCATACCCGTAGTCCCCATCTACCCATAACACACAGTTTACCTCATAACCGTAGTCTCCATTTATCCATAACACAGTTTACCTCATAACCGTAGTCCCCATCTACCCATAACACAGTTTACCTCATAACCGTAGTCCCCATCTACCCATAATACACAGTTTACCTCATAACCGTAGTCCCCATCTACCCATAACACACAGTTTACCTCATAACCGTAGTCTCCATTTACCCATAATACAGTTTACCTCATAACCGTAGTCTCCATCTACCCATAACACAGTTTACCTCATAACCGTAGTCCCCATCTACCCATAACACAGTTTACCTCATAACCGTAGTCCCCATCTACCCATAACACAGTTTACCTCATAACCGTAGTCCCCATCTACCCATAACACACAGTTTACCTCATAACCGTAGTCCCCATCTACCCATAACACAGTTTACCTCATAACCGTAGTCCCCATCTACCCATAACACACAGTTTACCTCATAACCGTAGTCCCCATCTACCCATAACACAGTTTACCTCATAACCGTAGTCCCCATCTACCCATAACACACAGTTTACCTCATAACCGTAGTCCCCATCTACCCATAACAGTTTACCTCATACCCGTAGTCCCCATCTACCCATAACACACAGTTTACCTCATAACCGTAGTCTCCATTTATCCATAACACAGTTTACCTCATAACCGTAGTCCCCATCTACCCATAACACAGTTTACCTCATAACCGTAGTCCCCATCTACCCATAATACACAGTTTACCTCATAACCGTAGTCCCCATCTACCCATAACACACAGTTTACCTCATAACCGTAGTCTCCATTTACCCATAATACAGTTTACCTCATAACCGTAGTCTCCATCTACCCATAACACAGTTTACCTCATAACCGTAGTCCCCATCTACCCATAACACAGTTTACCTCATAACCGTAGTCCCCATCTACCCATAACACAGTTTACCTCATAACCGTAGTCCCCATCTACCCATAACACACAGTTTACCTCATAACCGTAGTCCCCATCTACCCATAACACAGTTTACCTCATAACCGTAGTCTCCATCTACCCATAACACAGTTTACCTCATAACCGTAGTCTCCATCTACCCATAACACAGTTTACCTCATAACCGTAGTCCCCATCTACCCATAACACAGTTTACCTCATAACCGTAGTCCCCATCTACCCATAACACAGTTTACCTCATAACCGTAGTCCCCATCTACCCATAACACAGTTTACCTCATAACCGTAGTCCCCATCTACCCATAACACAGTTTACCTCATAACCGTAGTCCCCATCTACCCATAACACAGTTTACCTCATAACCGTAGTCCCCATCTACCCATAACACGGTTTACCTCATAACCGTAGTCCCCATCTACCCATAACACGGTTTACCTCATAACCGTAGTCTCCATTTACCCATAACACACAGTTCCACGTCACAGTGTACTTGGACAAGGTCTGACTGGTTTTTATCTAACGGTTCATCTTACAATTATAGCTGCTGATATAGTGGCTCATTATTTTTTACCCAGTGCAGATCTGATTTGCGAGGACCTTTTTTTTTGTTCTTCTCCATTTTAGATTGAAACGGAAAGCTCCCTTTCTCCTCAGCTCCGTACATCCGTGGGAGTTTCTGCAGATGCTGAGAGTTAGTTAGCTGTTAGCATCCTCAGGGACCCATGCAATATGTATGAAACTTTTAACTACTGCAGAGACAATTACCTCAAGCTTTCGTGCTTTAAATGATTGCAAAAAAGCCTGAGAATGGCAGGCAGAATGAGCATGTATTTTCTGTATTAAAAATACACTACTACTAGGAGATGTGGCGTTCTGTATTAAAAGTACACTACTAGTAGGAGATGTGGCGTTCTGTATTAAAAGTACACTAGTAAGAGATGTGGCATTCTGTATTAAAAGTACACTACTACTAGGAGATGTGGCGTTCTGTATTAAAAGTACACTACTACTAGGAGATGTGGCGTTCTGTATTAAAAGTACACTACTACTAGGAGATGTGGCATTCTGTATTAAAAGTACACTACTAGTAGGAGATGTGGCGTTCTGTATTAAAAGTACACTAGTAAGAGATGTGGCGTTCTGTATTAAAAGTACACTACTACTAGGAGATGTGGTGTTCTGTATTAAAAGTACACTACTACTAGGAGATGTGGCATTCTGTATTAAAAGTACACTACTACTAGGAGATGTGGCATTCTGTATTAAAAGTACACTACTACTAGGAGATGTGGCATTCTGTATTAAAAGTACACTACTACTAGGAGATGTGGCGTTCTGTATTAAAAGTACACTACTACTAGGAGATGTGGCATTCTGTATTAAAAGTACACTACTACTAGGAGATGTGGCGTTCTGTATTAAAAGTACACTACTAGTAGGAGATGTGGTGTTAAGGGGAAGATGAACATGTAGTCTTACACACACACTCATATGCACGGACACGCTTACACACACGCTAACACACGCCATACCCCCTGTCCCACGCACACGCACACGCTCACACACAGACACTAGTGGTAGTGTTTTAGTTATAGCAGAATGCCGTAGTGTCTGCAGTAGTGGGGAAGTCGCTGCAGGGCTCAGTTACAATATTCATCCATGCTGGCACCATCTCCAAATGTCTGGTAATTTGCTGCCAGATAAACAGCAATCATGACAACGTTTTCTAATATGAAATTAAGTGATACTGTCTTGTCTGTTGTTCCCACTCCATCCCCGGTCTGATCAGATCTTAACAGAAATAGGCCTGAGGAGATACTTCATCTTCGTCTTCGTCATCGTCGCGCAAGGTCCCCACTGGGCACACACTGGTTGAATCGACGTTGTTTCCACCGTCATTTCAATGAAATTACGTTGAATAGATGTTGAATTGACGTCTGTGCCCAGTGGGTCTGATCATCTCTCTGTCTTCTACTCAGGTCTGATTATCTCTCTGTCTTCTTCTCCTCAGGTCTGATCATCTCACTGTCTTCTTCTCCTCAGGTCTGATTATCTCTCTGTCTTCTTCTACTCAGGTCTTATCATCTCGCTCCAGCTGCTGCGAGGAGAGATGGAACAGATAAGGAGAGAGAACCCAATGATCTTCAATAGAGGCGTGGCCTTGACACGCAAGCTGGGTTTCCCCGATGTCATCATGCCAGGTGAGGGCTGGGCTGCTGGAGTTTAATTCAATTCAAATCGAATACAACTTTATTAGGACAATCTTAGGACAAATACTACGGAGGTTTCAGCGGTGCTTCAAACATCTACAACACACTAGCACAGAATCAGTATTTCTGTGGAAGTCAGGTCTGAAGAGTGTGTATGGGCAGGTGTAATATACAGGGTGGTGTACACCTGTCTCTGCTCTCTCTAGGTAAATAGGACCAGGAAGTTTTATTCTGACCATGTGACCTGACCAGTGAAAACTCTGAACCCTACTCTGGGCCTGTCTATCTGTTTGTCCATCCATTTGTCCGTCGGTCAGTCACGTTGCACTGTTGTGGTCCACATTCCTCTAGTGATTGATGGTATCTGCACTTTACCCCCCCCCCCCCAAAAAAAATTTTTGATATTCCACTCAGCTTCTAAATTCTCATTCCGTTATTGTATCTCTTTATATTGGTTAGTTTTAGTGTGAATAGTTCAGCTCCAGTTCATCTTTAAATCTGCTTCCCAGCTGTCCTCATTGTGTTAAACTCAGGACCTGCTTCCCAGCTGTCCTCATTGTGTTAAACTCAGGACCTGCTTCCCAGCTGTCCTCATTGTGTTAAACTCAGGATCTGCTTCCCAGCTGTCCTCATTGTGTTAAACTCAGGACCTGCTTCCCAGCTGTCCTCATTGTGTTTAACTCAGGATCTGCTTCCCAGCTGGCCTCATTGTGTTAAACTCAGGGTCTGCTTCCCAGCTGTCCTCCTTGTGTTAAACTCAGGATCTGCTTCCCAGCTGTCCTCCTTGTGTTAAACTCAGGCCCTACTGCATTCGTTCACATACAAAGCTAATCAGTTCAAATCTCCCCATGTTGAAGTGAAATGTCAATACATCAGTAGGTCTGAATAACTGATAGGTAAGAGAGGACAGTTCAGTATTCATAACCCTTACAACTCATCCAGAACGCCGCAGCCCGTCTGGTGTTCAACCTTCCCAAGTTCTCTCACGTCACCCCGCTCCTCCGCTCTCTCCACTGGCTTCCAGTTGAAGCTCGCATCCGCTACAAGACCATGGTGCTTGCCTACGGAGCTGTGAGGGGAAACGGCACCTCCGTACCTTCAGACTCTGATCAGTCCTTACACCCAAAGAAAGGGCACTGCGTTCATCCACCTCTGGCCTGCTCGCCTCCCTACCTCTGAGGAAGCACAGTTCCCGCTCAGCCCAGTCAAAACTGTTCGCTGCTCTGGCACCCCAATGGTGGAACAAGCTCCCTCACGACGCCAGGACAGCGGAGTCAGTCACCACCTTCCGGAGACACCTGAAACCCCACCTCTTTAAGGAATACCTAGGATAGGATAAAGTAATCCTTCTACCCCCCCCCCCCCAAAAAAAGATATAGATGCACTATTGTAAAGTGGTTGTTCCACTGGATATCATAAGGTGAATGCACCAATTTGTAAGTCGCTCTGGATAAGAGCGTCTGCTAAATGACGTAAATGTAAAAAATGTAATAGATTTATAAATGTTTATTTCTCCACGGGATTGATGGTGGCAAGTATAAGCAGACCTGGGTTCAAATAGTATTTTAAATAATTTCACTTCATCTGTGATTGATAAAGCTTGCCTGGCTTAATAGATCAATAGGAAATTACGAACCCTGTCAATCTGGCACTCCAGGCAGGCTAAAGAAAACGTCTCAAAGTATTAAAGATTTCAAATAGTATTTGGACCCAGGTCTGAGTAGCAGTAGGGTTCAGCTGACTCAATCCAATCTGGTGGTGAAATAATGTCTTGCCCTCTGATTACACGGAGGGAAACAAAATAGTGGCACTCTTTTTGTTGATGGCTGGCCTGGTTGTCATGGAGACAAGTTAATGAGAGCACTTTATCATGCTAGATGCTACAAGCTAGTTATAGTTACATTTAGCATGGCCCAATTTAAGTGGTACGAGTAGTCTCTTTCAACAGCCGTCATTCTGTAGTTTGCTTTTCCTTTTCCCCCCATGTCATGTGTTACTGTGTCTCTTTCTGTGTCCCCGATGTCTTTCTGGCCCCTCCTCCCTGGTGTCATTCTGGCCCCTCCTCCCTGGTGTCCATCTGGCCCCTCCTCCCTGGTGTCCATCTGGCCCCTCCTCCCCGGTGTCCATCTGGCCCCTCCTCCCTGGTGTCCATCTGGCCCCTCCTCCCTGGTGTCCATCTGGCCCCTTCTCCCTGGTGTCCATCTGGCCCTTCCTCCCTGCCCTCCCCTCACCATAGAGACGGAGGTAAATTGGTGTAAGTGCCGCCCCTCTGTGCCCTTGCCTGACTCTTCCTCTACATTGCTCTGTCTACCTGACTCTTCCTCTGCATTGCTCTGTCTACCTGACTCTTCCTCTGCATGTCTCTGTCTGCCTGACTCTTCCTCTGCGTTGCTCTGTCTACCTGACTCTTCCTCTACATTGCTCTGTCTACCTGACTCTTCCTCTGCATTGCTCTGTCTACCTGACTCTTCCTCTGCATTGCTCTGTCTACCTGACTCTTCCTCTGTATTGCTCTGTCTACCTGACTCTTCCTCTGCATGTCTCTGTCTGCCTGACTCTTCCTCTGCGTTGCTCTGTCTACCTGACTCTTCCTCTGCGTTGCTCTGTCTACTTGACTCTTCCTCTACATTGCTCTGTCTGGCTGACTTCCTCTGCATTGCTCTGTCTGGCTGACTTCCTCTGCATTGCTCTGTCTGGCTGACTTCCTCTGCATTGCTCTGTCTGGCTGACTTCCTCTGCATTGCTCTGTCTGGCTGACTTCCTCTGCATTGCTCTGTCTGGCTGACTCCTTGCTTTGCGATTCAGTCAACCACCTTGTGTGATGAGTAATATTGCGTGAGACCTAAAGAACTAATGCCTAGTCTTCAGCTGAGACGGTTAAAACCTCTTACATCTAGACGTTCCGCTAGCGGAACACCTGCTCCAATATCCAATGATAGGCGTGGCGCGAATTACAAATTCCTCAAAAATCCAAAAACTTCAGTTTTTCAAACATATGACTATTTTACACCATTTTAAAGACAAGACTCTCCTTAATCTAACCACACTGTCCGATTTCAAAAAGGCTTTACAGCGAAAGCAAAACATTAGATTATGTCAGCAGAGTACCCAGCCAGAAATAATCAGACACCCATTTTTCAAGCTAGCATATAATGTCACAAAAAACAAAACCACAGCTAAATGCAGCACTAACCTTTGATCTTAATCAGATGACACTCCTAGGACATTATGTTATACAATACATGCATGTTTTGTTCAATCAAGTTCATATTTATATCAAAAACCAGCTTTTTACATTAGCATGTGACGTTCAGAACTAGCATTCCCACCGAACACTTCTGGTGAATTTACTAAATTACTCACGATAAACGTTCACAAAAAACATAACAATTATTTTAAGAATTATAGATACAGAACTCCTTTATGCAATCGCGGTGTCCGATTTTAAAATAGCTTTTCGGTGAAAGCACATTTTGCAATATTCTGAGTAGATAGCCCGGCCATCATGGCTAGCTATTTTGACACCCACCAAGTTTGGTACTCACCAAACTCAGATTTACTATAAGAAAAATTGGATTACCTTTGCTGTTCTTCGTCAGAATGCACTCCCGGGACTTCTACTTCAATAACAAATGTTGGTTTGGTTCCAAATAATCCATAGTTATATCCAAATAGCGGCGTTTTGTTTGTGCGTTCAAGACACTATCCGAAGGGTAAAGAAGGGTGACGCGCCCGGCGCATTTCGTGACAAAAAATGTCAAAATATTCCATTACCGTACTTCGAAGCATGTCAAACGCTGTTTAAAATCAATTTTTATGCGATTTTTCTCGTAAAAAAGCGATAATATTCCGACCGGGAAACCCTGTTTTTGTTCAAAGACGAAAAAATAAAAACATGGAGTTGTCTCGTGCACGCGCCCCCAGTCTCATTGTTCTCAGATCGACCACTATCCAAATGCGCTACTGTTTTTCAGCCATGGCCTGCAAAGTCATCATTCAACGTTCTGGCGCCTTCTGAGAGCCTATGGGAGCGTTAGAAAATGTCACGTTACAGCAGAGATCCCCTGTTTTGGATAGAGATGATCAAGAAGGCCAAGAAATGGTCAGAGAGGGCGCTTCCTGTTTGGAATCTTCTCAGGTTTTGGCCTGCCAAATGAGTTCTGTTATACTCACAGACACCATTCAAACAGTTTTAGAAACTTTGGAGTGTTTTCTATCCAAAGCTAATAATTATATGCATATTTTAGTTACTGGGCAGGAGCAATAATCAGATTAAATCGGGTATGTTTTTTATCCGGCCGTGAAAATACTGCCCCCTATCCATAACAAGTTAAAACCTCTACGGGATCGGTGCCCCCCCCCCCCCGTGGGACGGTTGAGCTAACGTAGGCTAATGTGATTAGCATGAGGTTGTAAGTAACAAGAACATTTCCCAGGACATAGACATATCTGATATGGGCAGAAAGCTTAAATTCTTGTTAATCTAACTGCACTGTCCAATTTACAGTAGCTATTACAGTGAAAGAATAGCATGCTATTGTTTGAGGAGATGGACTTGAAAATGTATTAATAAACCAATTAGGCACATTTGGGCAGTCTTGATACAACATTTTGAACAGATATGCAATTGTTCATTGGATCAGTCTAAAACGTTGCACTACACTGCTGCCATCTAGTGGCCAAAATCTAAATTGCGCCTGGGCTGCAATAATACATTATGGCCTTTTTCTTGCATTTCAAAGATGGTACCATTTTTTTTAAACACATGTTTTTTTCTTTGTATTATCTTTTACCAGATCTAATGTGTTATATTCTCCTACATTAATTTCACATTTCCACAAACTTCAAAGTGTTTCCTTTCAAATGGTATCAATAATATGCATATCCTTGTTTCAGGGCCTGAGCTACAGGCACTTAGATTTAGTTGTGTCATTTTAGGTAAAACATTATTTTTAATAAAGGGTGTGATTGTAGCGTGCAGAACATCATACATTGAAACCCAGTCGTCATTCTTACACTGTCAGTCAGCCCTACATGGACACACCTAGCCTAGTACTCAGCCCTACATCTAGCCTAGTACTCAGCCCTACATATAGCCTAGTCATCAGCCCTACATATAGCCTACATATAGCCTAGTCATCAGCCCTACATATAGCCTAGTACTCAGCCCTACATTTACATTTAAGTCATTTAGCAGACGCTCTTATCCAGAGCGACTTACAAATTGGTGCATTCACCTTAAGATATCCAGTGGAACAACCACTTTACAATAGTGCATCTAAATCTTTTGGAGGGGGGGGGGTTAGAAGGATTAATTTATCCTATCCCAATCTAGTCTAGTACTCAGCCCTACATCTAGCCTAGTACTCAGCCCTACATCTAACCTAGTACTCAGCCCTACATCTAACCTAGTACTCAGCCCTACATCTAGCCTAGTACTCAGCCCTACATCTAGCCTAGTACTCAGCCCTACATCTAACCTAGTACTCAGCCCTACAACTAGCCTAGTACTCAGCCCTACATCTAGCCTAGTACTCAGCCCTACATCTAGCCTAGTACTCAGCCCTACATCTAGCCTAGTACTCAGCCCTACATCTAGCCTAGTACTCAGCTCTACATCTAGCCTAGTACTCAGCTCTACATCTAGCCTAGTACTCAGCCCTACATCTAGCCGAGTACTCAGCCCTACATCTAGTCTAGTACTCAGCCCGACATCTAGCCTAGTACTCAGCCCTACATCTAGTCTAGTACTCAGCCCTACATCTAGCCTAGTACTCAGCCCTACATGGACACATCTAACCTAGTACTCAGCCCTACATCTAGCCTAGTACTCAGCTCTACATGGACACATCTAGCCTAGTACTCAGCCCTACATCTAGTCTAGTACTCAGCCCTACATCTAGCCTAGTACTCAGCCCTACATGGACACACCTAGCCTAGTACACATCCCTACATCTAGCATAGTACTCAGCCCTACATCTAGCCTAGTACTCAGTCCTACATCTAGCCTAGTACTCAGCCCTACATGGACACACCTAGCCTAGTATTCAGCCCTACATCTAGCATAGTACTCAGCCCTACATCTAGCCTAGTATTCAGCCCTACATCTAGCATAGTACTCAGCCCTACACCTAGCCTAGTACTCAGCCCTACACCTAGCCTAGTACTCAGCCCTACATCTAGCCTAGTACTCAGCCCTATATCTAGCCTAGTACTCAGCCCTACATCTAGCCTAGTACTCAGCCCTACATCTAGCCGAGTACTCAGCCCTACATCTAGCTGAGTACTCAGCCCGACATCTAGCCTAGTACTCAGCCCTACATCTAGTCTAGTACTCAGCCCTACATCTAGCCTAGTACTCAGCCCTACATGGACACATCTAACCTAGTACTCAGCCCTACATCTAGCCTAGTACTCAGCTCTACATGGACACATCTAGCCTAGTACTCAGCCCTACATCTAGTCTAGTACTCAGCCCTACATCTAGCCTAGTACTCAGCCCTACATGGACACACCTAGCCTAGTACACATCCCTACATCTAGCATAGTACTCAGCCCTACATCTAGCCTAGTACTCAGTCCTACATCTAGCCTAGTACTCAGCCCTACATGGACACACCTAGCCTAGTATTCAGCCCTACATCTAGCATAGTACTCAGCCCTACATCTAGCCTAGTACTCAGCCCTACATCTAGCATAGTACTCAGCCCTACATCTAGCATAGTACTCAGCCCTACACCTAGCCTAGTACTCAGCCCTACATCTAGCCTAGTACTCAGCCCTACACCTAGCCTAGTACTCAGCCCTACATCTAGCCTAGTACTCAGCCCTACATCTAGCCTAGTACTCAGCCCTGCATCTAGCCTAGTACTCAGCCCTACATCTAGCCTAGTACTCAGCCCTACATCTAGCCTAGTACTCAGCCCTACATCTAGCCTAGTACTCAGCCCTACATCTAGCCTAGTACTCAGCCCTACATCTAGCCTAGTACTCAGCCCTACATCTAACCTAGTACTCAGCCCTACATCTAGTCTAGTACTCAGCCCTACATCTAGCCTAGTACTCAGCCCTACATCTAGCCTAGTACTCAGCCCTACATCTAGCCTAGTACTCAGCCCTACATCTAGCCTAGTACTCAGCCCTACACCTAGCCTAGTACTCAGCCCTACACCTAGTCTAGTACTCAGCCCTACATCTAACCTAGTACTCAGCCCTACATCTAACCTAGTACTCAGCCCTACATCTAGACTAGTACTCAGCCCTACATCTAACCTAGTACTACACAAGTCATGTTTCAGTAGTGTCTGACTGACTCCATCCTGCTACTGTAAAATAACCTGAAATAATCCATGACTGTGTGTGTTAGTCTTGGGCAGCTAATGGGAAAGTAAAGTTTTAATGGGGTCCAATCTACTAAGACCCAGATAACATCGATCCACCACGTGATTGCAGCCACATATCATCTGGTGCAAGTCAAACTTAGTGCACTATATAGGGAATAGGGTTCCATAGGGCTCTGGTCTATAGTAGTGCACTATATAGGGAATAGGGTTCCATAGGGCTCTGGTCTAAAGTAGTGCACTATATAGGGAATAGGGTTCCATAGGGCTCTGGTATAAAGTAGTGCACTATATAGGGAATAGGGTTCCATAGGGCTCTGGTCTAAAGTAGTGCACTATATAGGGAATAGGGTTCCATAGGGTTCTGGTCTAAAGTAGTGCACTATATAGGGAATAGGGTTCCATAGGGCTCTGGTCTAAAGTAGTGCACTATATAGGGAATAGGGTTCCATAGGGCTCTGGTCTAAAGTAGTGCACTATATAGGGAATAGGGTTCCATTTGGGATGCACCCACAGAGGGCCTCCCGAGTGGCGTGGCGGTCTAAGGCACTGCAGAGCTGTTGCTAGCGTCTAGCTAGCAGCGCAGCGTCGTCCGGGTAAGGGGAGGGTTTGGCCGTCAGGGATGTCCTTGTCCCATCGCGAACTAGCGACTCCTGTGGCGGGCCGGTGGCAGTGCACGCTGACTAGGTCGCCAGGTGTACGGTGTTTCCTCAGGCACATTGGTGCGGCTGGCTTCCGGGTTAAGTGGGCATTGTGTCGAGAAGCAGTTCGGCTTGGTTGGCTCGTGTTTCAGGAGGACGCACGGCTCTCGACCTTCGCCTCTCCCGAGTTCGTATGGAAGTTGCAGCGATGAGACAAGACTGTAACTACCAATTCTCCGGCATTTATATAATTTATTTATATAAACACAGAAATGCTAACGGACTATGTTACAATGTCCGTAACTATCTTAACACTTAGAATGGATTTGCAATGCATTGCATCATCCTAAGTGATATGCTAGTGTTGATATTGGAACAGGGCCATAGTCTAACTTGCTGTACCAGGCATTGAAAGCATACACAGTCTGTCTGTCTATCTTCATATTCATATTACCGTCATCATTCCTGTACAATCTCTCCTCATAAAGGGTAATCTCCTCCGTGCCACAGATGTTTATATGCTTATCGGTATACTGTATATCTCTGTTTCCATTTGCAATCACATGAGGACTGTGGATGAGTGAGTGGAGGCTTTTCACATTCTTTAAATGGACAAGGTGGTATTCGGAGAAGATGAGATGGATTTGATGGGTGTTTGGAGAGAGAGCGAGGTAAGAGAGAGGGGGAGAAACAGAGAGGCAGTGAGTTAGAGAGAGTGGGGCTGGGGAGAGCTAGATAAAGAGAGCGAGAGAAGCGAGAACGAGCAAAAGAGAGAGAACAGAGAACAGAGAGAAAGACCAGAGATAGCGTGCAACAGAGAGACAACGAGAGAGATAATGTAGTTAAACTGTAGTAATATTAATGTACTAATGTAGTTAAACTGTAGTAATATTACTGTGATAATATAGATAAACTGTAGTATTGTTAATGTGGTAATGTAGTTAAACTGTAGTAATATTACTGTAATAATGTAATTAACTGTAGTAATATTAATGTAATAATGTACTTAACTGTAGTAATATTAACATAGTAATTTAGTTAAACTATAGTAATATTAATGTAATAATGTAGTTAAACTGTAGTAATATTATGTAATAATGTAGTTAAAATGTAGTAATATTATGTAATAATGTAGTTAAACTGTAGTAATATTATGTACTAATGTAGTTAAACTGAAGTAATATTAATGTAATAATGTAGATAAACTGTAGTATTGTTAATGTGGTAATGTAGTTAAACTGTAGTATTGTTAATGTGGTAATGTAGTTAAACTGTAGTAATAATAATGTAGTAATGTATTTAAACTGTAGTAATATTAATGTAATACTGTAGTTAAACTGTAGTATTGTTAATGTGGTAATGTAGTTCAACTGTAGTAATAATAATGTAGTAATGTATTTAAACTGTAGTAATATTAATGTAATAATGTAGTTAAACTGTAGTAATATTATGTAATAATGTAGTTAAACTGTAGTAATAATGTAGTTAAACTGTAGTAATAATAATGTAGTAATGTATTTAAACTGTAGTAATATTAATGTAATACTGTATTTAAACTGTAGTAATATTAATGTAATACTGTAGTTAAACTGTAGTATTGTTAATGTAGTAATGTATTTAAACTGTAGAAATATTAATGTAATAATGTAGTTAAAATGTAGTCATGTGGCTTCCTCATCTTTAATGCATGACTACAACATCTAAAAGGGTTTTCTGTGATGTTCACACACGTAAAATACCTCTTACTGCACAATCTGTCTGTGATACAGCCCACCAATCAACACACACCATTCCTCTTAAAGACAATGGTAGCTCATTGTGCCCGTCTTTTCAATATTAACGGTTAGCACCGTGCAGAACAGCAGCAGACTCACTGAGTTCTGAGGAAGGAAAGCTTCTCCTAAAAAAAACCTTTATCCATGCAGAATATTCATTGATGTAGTATTTAATAACATCATGGAGATATAGAGATGTTTTACTCGTAGTAATATCTCCTTTTTTTAGGATCCAAAGCTTCTTAGACGTTACTGTACAATATCCACACACATCGTAGTCGATGCCTTGGTTTAAACTCATGATGGACTGAGCTTTTAACATTCATTTTAACAGCCAAAAAGTCTCTTAAGCTTTAGAGCCAGGACAAAGAAAGAGAAATGAGAACACTGGTTATCACTCTGAATAGGAAGGAGTGTGTGTGTGTGTGTGTGTGTGTGTAGGTGTGTGTGTGTGTAGGTGTGTGTGTGTGTGTGTGTGTGTGTGTGTGTGTGTGTGTGTGTGTGTGTGTGTGTGTGTGTGTGTGGGTGTAGGTGTAGGTGTGTGTGTGTGTGTAGGTGTGTGTGTGTGTGTGTGTGTGTGTGTGTGTGTGTGTGTTCACGGGTAAATAGGTCAACAGTTTCGAAAAGATCAATGATGTGTTTAGGCATCTAGCAGCACATCCAGGGGGTGGTGGAGATAGGCCAGTTAGCTGAGTGTTTACCCAGGGAAAAGGTTATGTTTTGGGGGGAGGTGAAGGAGAGGGATGGGGCTCTGAAAGTGGAAGATCTGGGTGTAAACTCTATTCTCACAGCCTCTCTCTACCAGCCGGAATCACTGTTATGTCATAGACAGAAAAGGGGGATTTCGTTCAAATAAAAATAAAAAATACCGTCATGTCCAACAGATACTTCTTTGACCAACCAATCAGCCGAAAGTGAATTAATTTCAGTCATTTTGTAATTTTTTTTTAGCAACAACCCGTTGTTGATGCGACCAAAGTTGAGCCCCTTTATGTAAATTTGGTGTGTCTGTCTAATCTCCCCAGGTGACATCCGTAACGACCTGTATCTCACCTTGGAGAGAGGAGACTTTGAGAGGGGAGGAAAGAGTGTCCAGAAGAACATTGAGGTCACTGTTTACGTGCTCTACGCAGACGGAGAGATACTCAAGGTAGGTGTTTTTTTTCCTGACGACCGTAAAATGTCAGGCGACCTTACGAATATGTTTTATACACTGAACAAAAAATATATAAACGCAACGTGTAAAGTGTTGGTCTCATGTTTCATGAGCTGAAATTAAAGATCCCAGACATTTTCCATACGCACAAAAAGCTTATTTCTCTAAAATGTTGTGCACACATTTCTTTACATCCCTGTTAGTGAGCATTTCTCTTTAGCCAAGATAATCCATCCACCTGACAGGTGTGACATATCAAGAAGCTAATTAAACAGCATGCTCTTTACACAGGTGCACCTTGTGCTTGGAACAATAAAAGGCCACTCTAAGACCAATGCCACAGATGTCTCAAGTTTTGAGGGAGCGTGCAATTGGCATGCTGACTGCAGGAATGTCCACCAGAGATGTTGCCAGAGAATTTAATGTTAATTTCTATACCACAATGTCGTTTTAGAGAATTTTGCAGTGCGTCCTACCGGCCTCACAACCTCAGACCACGTGTAACCACGCCAGCTCAGGACCTCCACATTCGGCTTCTTCACCTGAGTGATCATCTGAGACCAGCCACCCAGACAGCTGTTGAAACTGTGGGTTTGCAAAACCGAAGAATTTCTTCACAAACAGTCATAAACCGTCTCAGAGAAGCTCATCTGAGTGCCCGTCGTCCTCACCAGGGTCTTGACCTGACTGAAGTTCGGCATCGTAACCGACTTCAGTGGGCAAACGCTCACATTCGATGGCCACTGGCACGCTGGAGAAGTGTGCTCTTCTCGGTTTCAACTGTACGGGCAGATGGCAGACAGCGTGTATGGCGTCGTGTGGGCGAGCGGTTTACTGATGTCAACGTTGTGAACAGAGTGCCCCATGGTGGTGGTGGGGTTATGGTATGGGCCCCATGGTGGAGGTGGGGTTATGGTATGGGCCCCATGGTGGAGGTGGGGTTATGGTATGGGCCCCATGGTGGTGGTGGGGTTATGGTATGGGCCCCATGGTGGAGGTGGGGTTATGGTATGGGCCCCATGGTGGTGGTGGGGTTATGGTATGGGCCCCATGGTGGAGGTGGGGTTATGGTATGGGCCCCATGGTGGAGGTGGGGTTATGGTATGAGCCCCATGGTGGAGGTGGGGTTATGGTATGGGCCCCATGGTGGAGGTGGGGTTATGGTATGGGCCCCATGGTGGAGGTGGGGTTATGGTATGGGCCCCATGGTGGAGGTGGGGTTATGGTATGGGCCCCATGGTGGAGGTGGGGTTATGGTATGGGCCCCATGGTGGAGGTGGGGTTATGGTATGGGCCCCATGGTGGTGGTGGGGTTATGGTATGGGGCCCATGGTGGAGGTGGGGTTATGGTATGGGCCCCATGGTGGAGGTGGGGTTATGGTATGGGCCCCATGGTGGTGGTGGGGTTATGGTATGGGCCCCATGGTGGAGGTGGGGTTATGGTATGGGGCAGGCATAAGCTACGGACAACGAATAAAATAGCATTTTATCGATGGCGATTTGAATGCACCGAGATGCAGTGATGAGATCCTGAGGCCCCATTGTCGTGCCATTCATCTGCCGCCATCACCTCATGTTTCAGCATGATAATGTCGCAAGGATCTTTACACAATTCCTGGAAGCTGAAAATGTCCCAGTTCTTCCATGGCCTGCATACTCACCAGACATGTCACCCATTGAGCATGTTTGGGATGCTCTGGATCGACGTGTATGACAGTGTGTTCCTGTTCCCGCCAATATCAAGCAACTTCAGACAGCCATTGAAGAGAAGTGGGACAACTTTCTACAGTCCACAATCAACATCCTGATCAACTCTACGCGAAAGAGATTTGACGAGTTGCATGAGACAAATGGTCGTCACACCAGATACGGACTGGTTTTATTTTCTTTAAAGGTATCTGTGACCAACAGATGCATATCTGTACTCCCAGTCATGTGAAATCCATAGATTAGAGCCAAATGTATTTATTTCAATTGACTGATTTCCTTATATGAGCTGTAATTCATTAAAATCTTTGAAATTGGTGCATGTTGCATTTATATTTTTGTTCTGTGTAGTTACTTTGCTAATCTGCCAAGATTTTTTTACAATCCAACGTTTTAGTAACATCTGACATGAAATTTTAGTTTTAATATATATATATATATATATAGTACCAGTAAACATTTTGGAAACACTGGCTCATTCAAGGGTTTTTCTTTATTTTTACTATTTTCTACATTGTATAGTAATAGTGAAGACATCAAAACTATGAAATAACATATATGGAATCATGTAGTATCCAAGTAAAGTGTTAAACAAATTCTTTAGTGTAACCACCCTTTCCCTTGATGACAGCTTTGCACACTCTTGGCATTCTCTCAATCAGCTTCACCTGGAATGCTTTTCCAAACAGTCCTGAAGGAGTTCCCACATATGCTGAGCACTTGTTTGCTGCTTTTCCTTCACTCTGTAGTCCAACTCATCCCAAACCATCTCAATTGGGTTGAGATTGGGTGATTGTGGAGGCCAGGTCATCAGATGCAGCACTCCATCACTCTCCTTCTTGGTCAAATAGCCCTTACACAGCCTGGAGGTGTGTTGGGTCATTGTCCTGCTGAAAAACAAATGATAGTCCCACTAAGCCAAAACCAGATGGGATGGTGTATCACTGCAGAATGCTGTAATAGCCATGCTGGTTTAGTGTGCCTTGAATTCTAAATAAATCACCAACAGTGTCACCAGCAAAGCACCCCCACACCATCACACCTCCACCTCCATGCTTCACGGTGGAAACCACACACACTAATATCATATCTATATCATATCTACTCTGCGTCTCACAAAGACATAGCGGTTGGATCCAAAAATCTCTCATTTGTACTCATCAGACCAAAGGACAGTACCAGTCTAATGTCCATTGCTCGTGTTTCTTGGCCCAAACAAGTCTCTTCTTCTTATTGGTGTCCTTTAGTAGTGGTTTCTTTGCAGCAATTCGACCATGAAGGCCTGATTCACGCAGTCTCCTCTGAACAGTTGATGTTGAGATGTCTGTTACTTGAACTCTATGAAGCATTTATTTGGACTGCAATTTCTTAGGCTGGTAACTCTAATGATCTCATCCTCTGCAGCAGAGGTAACTCTGGTTCTTCCTTTCCTGTGGCGGTCCTCATGAGAGCCAGTTTCATCATAGCACTTGATGGTTTTTGCCACTGCGCTTGAAGAAACTTTCAAAGTTCTTGAAATTTTCCGGTTTGACTGACCTTCATGTCTTAAAGTAGTGACAGACTGTCGTTTCTTTTTGCTTATTTGAGCTGTTCTTGCCATAATATGGACTTGGTCTTTTACCAAATAGGGGTATCTTCTGTATACCAACCCTACCTTGTCACAACACAAGTGATTGGTTCAAACGCATTAAGAAGGAAAGAAATTCCACAAATTAACTTTTAACAAGGCACACCTGTTCATTGAAATGCATTCCAGGTGACTACCTCATGAAGCTGGTTGAGAGAATGCCAAGAGTGTGCAAAGCTGTCATCAAGGCAAAGGGTGGCTACTTTGAAGAATCTCAAATATATATATATATTTTTTGATTTGTAACCTCTACGGGCTAGGGGGCAGTATTGAGAATTTTGGAAAAAAATATGTGCGCATTTTTAACTGCCTCCTACACCAACTCAGAAGCTAGAATATGCATATTATTGTTTAGGTTTGGATAGAAAACACTCTGAATTTTCTAAAACAGTTTGAATGGTGTCTGTAAGTATAACAAAACTCATATTGCAGGCAAAAACCTGTGAAAAATATATTTAAAAAAATGAGAATTTTGTGACTGTACTATTTAGTGTCATTGTTTTAAAGATACCACAGTGAGAAAGGATTCAGTTCGCAACTCCTACGGCTTCCACTAGATGTCAACGATCTTTAGAAAGTTGTTGGAAGCATCTGTCATGAATACAGACCGAATTAGAAAGCTTACAAGTTGACACGTCATCACTTCATTTTTTGCGCCTGCGCATGAATCTGAGAAGAGTGTCTTTGTCATTATCGTTTATTCTAGACACTTGATAGGTTGTGTGAAAATATTACCGATGTTTACTGATGTTTCACGTTAAAAATGGACCAAAAGATTAATGCTAAACAACGTTTGACATGTTTAAACAAACGTAAATAGATTATTTACTAGGTTTTCTTTAGCTTTTCGACGTGACTTTACACTGCCCACCTCATTTTGTGGGAGCCTACTGAACGCTAACTATTTGGACATAAATTATGAACTTTGTCAAAAGAAACCACATTTGTTCTGGACCTGGGATCTCTGGCAGCGCCTTCTGATGGAGATAATCAAAGGTAAGGGGATATTTAGAATGTTATTATCGATATTAGATGATGCTAATGCTAACGGTATAGCTTAGCTTAGCTTAGCATATAGCTTATTGTTGTTAGCATAGTACCCAGTTTATGCAAAATGTGATTTCCCAGTAAAGTTATTTTGAGATCTGGCCATTCGGTAGCAATTACGAGATGATAATATATTATTCTTTGAATGACAATATTATAATTTACCAATGTTTTCGAATAGTAATTCCGTGATTTGTAATGCTGGATTCACTGGGTGCATTCGAGCCGAAAAAAATTCTGAATTTCACCGCGACTGTAAATGCTGTTTTTGGATATAAATATGAACTTGATGGAACTAAAAATGCATGTATTGTATAACATAATGTCCTATGAGTGTCATCTGATGCAGATTGTCAAAGGTAAGTGCATAATTCTAGCTAGTTTTCTGTCTGTTGATGCCCTTCTTTGAATTGGCTAAACATTACACGCAGCTATTGTCAATGTACTCTCCTCACATAACCTAACTTTATGCATTCTCCGTAATGCCTCTGAAAATCGGACAGCGTGGTTAGATTTAGGAGATATATCTTTCAAATGGAGGAAAATAGTTGATTATTTGATTATTTGAAATGATTACTCTTGCAGTTTTGAATTCCCCGCCATGGTCACATGACAATGAATCCCAATACCGGGATTAGATCCTGCCCCCTGGCCTCAACAGGTTTTAACACTTTTTTGGTTACTACATGATTCCATATGTGTTATTTCATAGTTTTGATGTCTTCACAACTATTCTACAATGTAGAAAATAGTAAAAATAAAGAAAAACCCTGGAGTAGGTGTGTCCAAACTTTTCACTGGTACTGTCTAAATAATTGTATGCTGTCCGTGTGTGTCTGTATCAATATGTACTTACCTGTTCTTCTCAGGACTGTATCAGCCTGGGCAGTGGTGAGCCCCACATCAGTGAACATCGCTCATTTGTCCTCTACCACAACAACAACCCCCGCTGGAGCGAGGTGGTTAAACTACCCATCCCCATAGACTGCTTCAGAGGGTCACACCTACGCTTCGAGTTCAG
>NC_042970.1:5660457-5687957 GCF_901001165.1 Salmo trutta | reverse complement strand
GTCTGTATTGTTGGGTGGGCTCACTGCATACAGGAACAGTCTGTATGGATGGGTTGGCTCACTGCTCAGAGGAACAGTCTGTATTGATGGGTTGGCTCACTGCTCAGAGGAACAGTCTGTATTGTTGGGTGGGCTCACTGCATACAGGAACAGTCTGTATGGATGGGTTGGCTCACTGCTCAGAGGAACAGTCTGTATTGATGGGTTGGCTCACTGCTCAGAGGAACAGTCTGTATTGATGGGTTGGCTCACTGCTCAGAGGAACAGTCTGTATTGTTGGGTTGGCTCACTGCTCAGAGGAACAGTCTGTATTGATGGGTTGGCTCACTGCTCAGAGGAACAGTCTGTATGGATGGGTTGGCTCACTGCTCAGAGGAACAGTGTATTCATGGGTTGGCTCACTGCTCAGAGGAACAGTCTGTATGGATGGGTTGGCTCACTGCTCAGATTAACAGTCTGTATTGATAGGTTGGCTCACTGCTCAGAGGAACAGTCTGTATTGATGGGTGGGCTCTCTGCTCAGATTAACAGTCTGTATTGATGGGTGGGCTCACTGCTCAGAGGAACAGTCTGTATGGATAGGTTGGCTCACTGCTCACAGAAGAGGCAGGGTACATTTAAAATGGCACCCTATTCCCTATTAATGCACTAACTTTGACTAGAAAAGTAGTGGTCCATATTGGGAATATGATGCCATTTTGGACTTACCATGGCTCTTCTGTGAGGCTCAACAAGATGTGTCAAAAGTAGTGCACTATTAAGGCAATAGGGTGCTATGTTGGGCTTACCCCAGTGTACCCTCATCTCAGCCTGGTAATAAGCTATAGAAAGGACACCAGAGTGGAGCTACTCACTGAATCTGGTGATGGGCTTCCAGAGATCACATCTATAACCAGAGATCACATCTATAACCAGAGATCGCATCTATAACCAGAGATCGCATCTATAACCGGAGATCGCATCTATAACCGGAGATCACATCTATAACCGGAGATCACATCTATAACCGGAGATCACATCTATAACCGGAGATCACATCTATAACCGGAGATCACATCTATAACCGGAGATCACATCTATAACCGGAGATCACATCTATAACCGGAGATCACATCTATAACCGGAGAGCACATCTATAACCGGAGATCACATCTATAACCGGAGAGCACATCTATAACCGGAGATCACATCTATAACCGGAGATCACATCTATAACCGGAGAGCACATCTATAACCGGAGATCACATCTATCACCAGAGATCACATCTATAACCGGAGATCACATCTATAACCAGAGATCACGTCTATAACCGGAGATCACGTCTATAACCGGAGATCACGTCTATAACCGGAGATCACGTCTATAACCGGAGATCACGTCTATAACCGGAGATCACGTCTATAACCGGAGATCACGTCTATAACCGGAGATCACATCTATAACCGGAGAGCACATCTATAACCGGAGATCACATCTATAACCGGAGATCACGTCTATAACCGGAGATCACATCTATAACCGGAGATCACATCTATAACCGGAGATCACGTCTATAACCGGAGATCACGTCTATAACCAGAGATCACGTCTATAACCAGAGATCACATGTTTTTTTAAAAATAATGTTAAACTATTTGGTGCAATGTGCTTTGTGACTTGCCCTGAATTAAAAAAAAATTAAATTTTAAACGTTGTCTTAAAGACTCCAGTGTTCCATTTGTACATGTGCGTTTGCAGGGCACAACAACAAAAAATAAACCAAGCTAAGCATCACACAGTTCCTCTCCCTAAATTCCCTTTCCCTTTCGTGTCTCGCTCACTCAATGTGCACTCCCTCTACACACGTGTGCTGAGTGCACACACAAGCTACTGTTAGGCCTACAGAAATAAATGCCTATAAAAAAAAACTGTGGGACAATACCTCTAACTGATGTGATACACAAGCTACTGTACATTTCTTGCAAAATGATGAGTTTTATCACATATTCAAAATGTACTGGTTGGTTGAAGTAGGGAAATACGAGTGCCAACAACTAACTGAGGTTTTGGAATAATTGTATCCCATATATTTTTCTGCTTATATTAGTCAAATCAAATGTATTTAGAGATCAAATAAAATCGAATTTATTTATAAAGCCCTTCTTACATCAGCTGATATCTCAAAGTGCTGTACAGAAACCCATTCTAAAACCCCAAACAGCAAGCAATGCAGGTGTAGAAGCACGGTGGCTAGGAAAAATTCCCTAGAAAGGCCAGAACCTAGGAAGAAACCTAGAGAGGAACCAGGCTATGAGGGGTGGCCAGTCCTCTTCTGGCTGTGCCGGGTGGAGATTATAACAGAACATTGCCAAGATGTTCAAATGTTCATAGATGACCAGCATGGTCAAATAATAATAAACTGGAGCAGCAGCACGGCCAGGTGGACTGGGGACAGCAAGGAGTCATCAGACCAGGTAGTCCTGAGGCATGGTCCTAGGGCTCAGGTCCTCCGAGAGAGAAAGAAAGAGATAGAGAATTAGAGAGAGCATACTTAAATTCACACCGGATAAGACAGGAGAAATACTCCAGATATAACAGACTGACCCTAGCCCCCCGACACATAAACTACTGCAGCATAAATACTGGAGGCTGAGACAGGAGGGGTCAGGAGACACTGTGGTCCCATCCGATGAAACCCCCGGACAGGGCCAAACAGGTAGGATGTAACCCCACCCACTTTGCCAAAGCACAGCCTCCACACCACTAGAGGGATATCTCCAACCACCAACATACCATCCCGGGACAAGGCCGAGTATAGCCCACAAAGATCTCCGCCACGGCACAACCCAAGGGGGGGCGCCAACCCGGACAGGAAGATCACGTCAGTGACTCAACCCACTCAAGTGACGCACCCCTCCTAGGGACGGCACGGAAGAGCACCAGTAAGCCAGTGACTCAGCCCCTGTAATAGGGTTAGAGGCAGAGAATCCCAGTGGAGAGAGGGGAACCGGCCAAGCAGAGACAGCAAGGGCAGTTCGTCTACTTTGTGAGCTGCTAGTAGCATTCAGAATTGGTTAGCCTAGGCTATAACCTCCCTAAACATAGACAGGTTCCACACTGACAATATGCTAAAACGTTAGTTTGATAAAGACAAAGAGAGCATTTTCATTAGAACCATTAAACCTTCGCCTACTCACCAAATCGATGCCCTGGACGTGATTCATCACCATGCAGTGTTCCATGTGGAATTGATAATCCATTTAGAAAATTCCAAAGAACAGAAACTAAATCAAACGTCTGTATATCGAAAAGAAGACAGATTTTTGTTTGAAAACCCTGAAAGAATTGTCTTCAACGCGTCAAATGACAATAACTGTTCCTGAAGCGAGATGCACATCTCTTCACACTGGCAACTTTTTTTTCATTTGGAAAAAATATTCTGTTATATTTTATTTAATGTTTTTTTGCTATAAAATAGCTGTGTCTTGAGTTGACTGTGATAAGGGCTTGGGAAATAACAGCGTGTTGTCTGTTAAATTAACAAAACAAGGCCATTATACAGCCATATACTTCTACTAGCAAGCTCCACTGGTAAGGTTATTGCCTTCTTGAAGATTGTGTTCCGCGAATATAACCAGTTGATATTACGTTTTCAATAAATGAATCTTAAAGCTACAATATGTAACTTTTTAGGCGACCCGACCAAATTCACATAGGAATGTGAGTTATAGCTCTTTCATTCCTGTTTAATGTAAGTCTGAGAAGTGGTAAATCTGTTCTATGTGCTCTATTTTCTATGCTTCACGTTCTGAAGTTTTGTTTTTGTATTTTTTACTTTCGGTTTTGTACACCAGCTTCAAACAGCTGAAACAACAATATTTTTGTTAATGGAAAATATATTTCAGAGGTATAGATGATTCTCTGCTTGTTTTGTGGCAAGCTATTCGAATTTTAGTAACCAGAAAATTGGCAGAGCGATTTCTGCATAGTGCATCTTTAAATGGCAATAGTTATTTTTTATTGAATGAATATACATGAGGCAATTTAGCAATTAGGATTGTTATCTGTAGTGGTTATGTTAGATTGGGCGTTGTTGTACGCTGCCGGCATATAGGTAAATGTGTACATATTTCTTTCCACTGGGGGCCTTGCCCTTGTGTTCTAAAAATTAATTTTTTCCCCCATTCCGAGTACTCAAAAAAAAGATATATGCGAGTACTTAAACAGTTTAAAAAAAAGTGAAATACCTATTCCTACTGGTGTTGTTCTTACAGTCCTCCATTGAAAAGAGATGTTATTGAAGTGTCAAGTCCGACAAACCTTTTGTCCCTTAATTCCAGGGCTCTTACATTGACGTCTTCTCCGACCTCTACTCCTCTACTGACTATATCTCTCTCCTTCTCCTCAGGTGTTCATCATTAATCTGCTGAGGGACAGCAAGTACTATCACTTCTGTCCCATTATGGACACTTACATCCAGAAGCACTTTGCTGGAGCGCTGGCTTACAAGTGAGTTTCCCTTGTATGTCTGGTATTTATTTATTTATTGCTTATTGTACCTGGTAAGTTTGACTGAGAACAAATTCTCATTTACAGCAACGACCTGGGGAATAGTTACAGGGGAGAGGAGGGGGGATGAATGAGCCAATTGGAAGTTGGGGATGATTAGGTGACCATGATGGTATGAATTCCAGATTGGGAATTTAGCCAGGACACCGGGGTTAACACCCCTACTCTTACGATAAATGCCATGGGATATTTAGTGACCACAGAGAGTCAGAACACCCGTTTAATGTCCCATTCAAAAGACAGCACCCTACACAGGGCAATGTCCCCAATCACTGCCCTGGGGCATTGGAATATTTTTAATAGAGCAGAGGAAAGAGTGCTCCTATTGTCCCTCCAACACCACTGCCAGCAGTATCTGGTCTCCCATCTAGTGACCAACCAGGACCAACCCTGCTTAGCCTCAGAGGCAAGCCAGCAGTGGGATGCTGCTGACAATATATCTGTCTGGTATCTGTCTTCTATCTGTCTGGTATCTGTCCTCTATCTGTCTGGTATCTGTCCTCTATCTGTCTGGTATCTGTCCTCTATCTGTCTGGTATCTGTCTTCTATCTGTCTGGTATCTGTCTTCTATCTGTCTGGTATCTGTCTGGTATCTGTCTTCTATCTGTCTGGTATCTGTCTTCAATCTGTCTGGTATCTGATTGGAGTCTACCTGTGGTAAATTCAATTGATATGGTCTGAAAAGTCACACACCTGTTGTAACGAGTGTTGTGTGTGGAGGACCAAGACGCAACAGGGAAGTGTATACTCATCTTCTCTTTTTAATATACAAGAAGGAGAAACAAAATAAACACGTATACAATTAACAGAAACGACACTAACAGTTCTGTCAGGTGACAAACACAAAACAGAATACAACTACCCACAATCCACAATACAAACACACCCCTAATTATAGGACCTTCAATCAGAGGCAATGATAGACAGCTGCCTCCAACTGAAGGCCCCAACACCAATTAACTAAACATAGAAATACAAATGACTAGACAGAACATAGAAATAAACTAACATAGAACAATAACTAAAACCCTGGACTAATAAATCAAATACCCCTCTCTACATGGACACATACACACAACCACCATGAACCACATAAAACAAATACCCCCTGCCACGTCCTGACCAAACTAAACACTAACAAATACCCCCTGCCACGTCCTGACCAAACTAAAAACTAACAAATACCCCCTGCCACGTCCTGACCAAACTAAACACTAACAAATAACACCTTTACAGGTCAGAACGTGACACCTGTCTATATAAGGTCCCACAGTTGACAATGCATATCCTCCGAGACAGGATTGTGTCGAGGTACAGATCTGTGGAAGGGTACCAAAAAATGTCTGCAGCATTGAAGGTCCCCAAGAACACAGTGGCCTCCATCATTCTTAAATGGAAGAAGTTTGGAACCGACAAGTCTCTTGCTAGAGCTGGTCGCCCGGCCAAACTGAGCATTGGGGGAGAAGGGCATTGGACAGAGCTCTAGAGTTCCTCTGTGGAGATGGGAGAACCTTCCAGAAGGACAATCATCTCTGCAGCACCCCACCAATCAGGTTTTTATGGTAGAGTGGCCAGAGGGAAGTTACTTCTCAGTAAAAAGCACATGACAGCCCACTTGGAGTTTGCCAAAAGACACCTAAAGACTCTCAGACCATGATAAACAAGATTCTCTGGTCTGATGAAACCAAGATTGAACTCTTTGGCCTGAATGTCAAGCGTCACGTCTGGAGGAAAAACCTGGTACCATGGTGTTGGCAGCATCATGCTGTGGGGATGTCTTTCAGTAGCAGGGACTGGGAGACTAGCCAGGATCGAGGGGAAGATGAACGGAGCAAAGTACAGAGAGATCCTTGATGAAAACCTGCTCCAGAGCACTCAGGACCTTAGACTGGGGCGAAGGTTCAGTTTCCAACAGGACAACAACCCTAAGCACACAGCCAAGACAATGCAGGAGTGGCTTTGGGAGAAGTCTCTGAATGTCCTTGAGTGGCCCAGCCAGAGCCCGGACTAGACCCCGATCTAACATCTCTGGAGAGACCTGAAAATAGCTGTGCAGCTACGCTCCCCATCCAACCTGACAGAGCTTGAGAGAATCTGCAGAGAAGAATGGGAGTAACTCCCCATAGACAGGTGTGCAAAGCTTGTAGCGTCATACCCAAGAAGACACGAGGCTGTAATCGCTGCAAAAATGTACAAAAAAAACACAAAAAAAACAGTATTTGCTTTGTCATTATGGGGTATTGTTTGTAGACTGATGATGAGGGGAAAAAAACGATTTAATCTATTTTAGAATAAGGTTGTAACGTAACAAAAATGTGGATAAAGTCCATGGGTCTGAATACTTCCTGAATGCTCTGTGAGTACTAAATGAAGACCCCCCCCCTCATGGTTACTGGTGTATGTTTTGATGAAACTTCCTCGTCTTGTTCTTTCTCCAGAGAGTTGATCCGCTGTCTGAAGTGGTACATGGACCGTTCTGCAGAGGTGGTGAGACAGAACCACATCCAGGAGGCCATGAGGGTAGGAGAACATGCTCCACTGGAAATGACCCTAGACATGGGAATAGGTTTTGAGTTGGGGGGGGTGCTAAAAATGTCCTTGACCATGTATGTGACCAGAAAAAAAAACTCTGTACCTTGGCTAAATAAATTACAAAAGCTTAACGATTGTTCCTGGTTGTGATAGAAATTGTCAGAAAAAAATCATTACATTACAGTTCAAATACCAGTACAGTGTAAAATCTACAGTCATATGGAATGTGTTTGGGAGAGAAGGACTACTCAGTAAGTTAGTTGAATAAAATATGAATAAAGCTTACTCATTGATTATAATTTTATTTTTAAATGCTGCAATGCAATGTAAAAGTTTCCTGTATAAATAATAGATTGTATCCACATGATTTAAAAAATGGATGACTGTTTGTACTACCATACTGTCCTTAGAAAGCTTGTCTGGCTCCATCAATGTCCCATGGGTCCTTATGTCTATGTATCTGGCCCTCCTCAATCCTTTATGTCTATGTATCTGGCCCTCCTCAAACCTTTATGTCTATGTATCTGGCCCTCCTCCATCCTTTATGTATCTGGCCCTCCTCCATCCTTTATGTCTATGTATCTGGCCCTCCTCCATCCTTTATGTCTATGTATCTGGCCCTCCTCCATCCTTTATGTCTATGTATCTGGCCCTCCTCCATCCTTTATGTCTATGTATCTGGCCCTCCTCAATCCTTTATGTCTATGTATCTGGATCTCCTCCATACTTTATGTTGATGTATCTGGCCCTCCTCAATCCTTTATGTCTATGTATCTGGATCTCCTCCATACTTTATGTCTATGTATCTGGCCCTCCTCAACCCTTTATGTATCTGGCCCTCCTCAATCCTTTATGTCTATGTATCTGGCCCTCCTCCATCCTTTATGTCTATGTATCTGGCCCCCCTCAAACCTTTATGTCTATGTATCTGGCTCTCCTCAATCCTTTATGTCTATGTATCTGGCCCTCCTCAATCCTTTATGTCTATGTATCTGTCTGAAAACTATCATGGTTGAGTCAATAGTGTTTTATTTATTTATAAAGTATCACACCCTTTTAAAATGTTTTATTTTTATGTTGTTTCCCCTCATAATGTCTGATAAAAAATCACAGTAGACTGAAACCTCAACATGATTTTAATATTTATCTTAATAAAAATGAATTATTTTCGACATAAAGAAAGTCATTCCCTTTTTGCCCGTTGTTTATAGAATCTTGATTTCCAGCTTTCACAAGTGAACAAGACTTGGAAGTGTGACATTGTGAGACCAACATTTCTATGTCCTGGTGTCTCTCTTTCCCTCCTTGTGATTTCCTACCCTGAGCCCAAATCTAACCCTCAGACCTTCAGGGTGTCCTCATGGCCTAATGGTGAAGACGTTAGGTTGGCGTGCAAGAGGTTTAGATCCAACCAGTTACCCCTTATTGACACGTCTATGTCCTTATCTCCTCTCCCCCCCTCCTCCCCCCTTTACCCCAGGCTCTGGAGTACCTGTTGAAGTTCATTATCCAGTCTCGGATCCTGTACTCCCGTGCGACCTGTGGTATGGAGGAAGAACAGTTCAGAGCCAGCATCCAAGAGCTCTTCCAGTCCATCCGCTTTGTACTCAGTCTGGACAGCCGCAGCTCTGAGACACTCGTTTTCACACAGGTCAGTGACCTAAACACAGCCCAGAGGTCAAAACATTCTGACACACAGCAGGGTTTGGGAGACCTACACTGACCCCACCTCCAGTGTAATAATAGCATAGTAACAGTAATAGCCAGTAGCCTTAGGCATGGCTAAATGTTGTTTAGATGCTAACTATTGTAATGTTCAGCGCTCTTCTTCTAGCTGCCCCCCCCCCCCATATCAAGATAGCTTATTGTTTGTTCTCTTCTGGAACTGTGCCAAAGTGTGATGACTTCATTCTCCCCCCAGGACTAGGAAGTGAAGAGAGTCGATATGAAGATTCTGAGATTCAACAACATAATCCATTTATACCATCGATACGTCCTCAATGACTTCACCGTTTACTCTCTTTTCAGCTCCGTGACTTCACCGTTTACTCTCTTTTCAGCTCCGTGACTTCACCGTTTACTCTCTTTTCAGCTCCGTGACTTCACCGTTTACTCTCTTTTCAGCTCCGTGACTTCACCGTTTACTCTCTTTTCAGCTCTGCAGCTGAAGTGTTCATTTTAAAATATACAGTAGTCATTTTTCTATTTGAATTTATTTACAATCTAAAGTAGTTACAATCCCTTTCCTACGGTATTTCAGTTGCTTCAATTAGTCTAATTTTATACATTTTCTTTATTTGCCCCCTTTGCCCCTGCTTTGTGTACTGCATACGTTACCTCCTCCTCCTGTCCCCCTCCTGCTTCTCCTGTCCCCTTCCTCCGGGACCCTCCCTGTCCCCTGACTGTCCTGTTCCCCCCGGTCAAACTCCTCAGGTCCCCCAGCCTGCCTCTGGACAGGGACAGCCCCCAGGCCCCATCAGCTGTACTCAGGCCTGGAGCTCCAACGCTCCTCGCCCCTCTCCTCTCTCAGTAAGTAACTGTAGCCCTGGCACAATGGGGATCCTCTGCCAAGTTCCGCCCGCTCACTCTGGCATCAAGCACCTCCCAACCAACCAGCCTCCCAACCAATCTCCAACCAATCTCCCAATCTCCCAACCAACCAGCCTCCCAACCTCCCTACCTACCAACCAACCAACCAACCAGCCTCCCAACCAATCTCCCAACCTCCCAACCAGCCTCCCAACCAACCAACCAACCTTCCAACCAGTCTCCCAACCAACCAGCCTCCCAACCTCCCTACCAACCAACCAACCAACCAGCCTCCCTACCAACCAACCAGCCTCCCAACCAACCAACCTTCCAACCAGCCTCCCAAACTCCCTACCAACCAACCAACCAGCCTCCCAACCAGCCTCCCAACCTCCCTACCAACCAACCAACCAACCAACCAACCAACCCCTTTTATAAACAGCAAGAAACTCAAACCCCCGCCCTCTAAGCTGTGCGCAGAAGAAAAAACAGTCGGCGCAGAGAAGCACGTCGTTTCTCTTTGCTTATTTGAGCTGTTCTATCTATAATAGGTCTATCTTCTGTATACCTACCTTGTCACAACACAACTGATTGGCTCAAATTCCATAAATTAACTTTGAACAAGGCACACCTGTTAATTGAAAAGCATTCCAGGTGACTACCTCATGAAGCTGGTTGAGAGAATGCCAAGAGTGTGCAAAGCTGTCATCAAGGCAAAGGGTGGATACTTTTGAAGAATCTCAAATATAAAATATCTTTTAATTTAACACTTTTTTGGTTTACTACATGATTCCATATGTGTTATTTCATTGTTTTGATGTCTTTACTATTATTCTACAATGTACACAATAGTAAAATAAAGAAAAACCCTTGAATGAGTCGGTGTTCTAAAATTTTGTCCGGGTAGTGTATACAGTGGTTCCTCCTTTAAAAGTTGTGAGTTTACACAGCGGGACTTAGAGGTAATTTGTGGTTTAGTACAGTACCCTGCGTCACCACTTCATTGCTCCAGACCACCACAAGGGGGAGTTAGAGCACTGATTATGCTTTTGGATTCTACTGTGTCTCTAACTGACAATGAATGGGCGACATTTATTTAAATATTAAATTTTTATTTTTTTACCTTTATTTTACTGAACAAATTCTTATTTTCAATGACGGCCTAGGAACAGTGGGTTAACTGCCTTGTTCAGGGGCAGAATGACAGATTTGTACCTTGTCAGCTCGGGGATTTCGATATTGCAACCTTTTGGTTACTAGTCCAACGCTCTAATCACTAGGCTATGCTGCCGCCTAAATAGAAACTGATAATTGTGCACGACTTCAGTATTACTTACTAAAACTGTTGTTACACTAAGGTTTTTATTATTTTATTTTGCTCTTACTGTAGTACTGTAGGTCACTCCCGACCGGTCAAATCGTACAGCGCCGGTGTGGCACAACAGTCTAAGACTAGCATAGCTGTGTTGCTACAGATGCTGGTTCAATACCCATGCTGTCCTTGACTGGGAGACACATGCTGTCCTTGACTGGGAGACACATGCTGTCCTTGACTGGGAGACACATGAGATGACTATAGGTTTTTGGTTTTTCTCCCTCTAAAAACATCAATAAATCATTCTAATTAACAAACTGGTAAAAATACTCTTTCAAAATGCCGATGTTTATTTAGTTATGAATCCATAACAAATTACTATGGGAATAAATATCACTGAATTACAGAAATATCCTCCAATCCTCTATATGTAATTATTGGCGGAGAGTCACGTCATATGTTTAAATATACTGATGGTTTACTGTAGGCGACATGAGTCTCTCTAGTGTTGAGTAATGTGCTGTTAAAAGTGGTGTAGGTCTTATTTATTTAAAGAGCATATTGAAGTTAGAAGCAATAGGATTTGAAGCAATAGCCTACCCGCTGTGGTCAACTATTTCAGCACCATTTAGCCCTGCTCAGAGACAAGCATGGGGACTGGTTTTGATAAATCAATGAGATTTTTTTATTTTCACTGAATCTCCGTTTGGGTATTGGTTAGACTAGAATTAGAAAATTAGGGTGCAGAAATGTTATGCTGTTAGTGTAACCTTAATTTAACTAGGCAAGTCAGTTAAGAACAAATTATTATTTACAAGGACAGCCTACTCCTTCCTCCCCATTAGGGGATTGAACCCCGGTCTCCCGCAGGACACTGGATTCTTTAGCTAAATAGCCCAGTACTGCACTGCCGACCGTCACGTTGTACAGCGCCATACATTCCGTTCCATCCTAACGGAAACCCAGAGGGTTTTTCATTTTTCTTGTAATAGAAACACCATAATATTAATCAAATTAATTAAGCTAGTACCGGTGAAAAGTTCGGACACACCTACTCATTCCAGGATTTTTCTTTATTTTAACTATTTTCTACATTGTAGAATAATAGTGAAGACATCACAACTATGAAATAATACGTATGGAATCAGTTAAAACCAGATTTTTATTTACATGGTGTCACGTCCTGGCCAGTATATAAGGTTAATTGTTTTGTAGTTTGGTCAGGGCGTGGCAGAGGGTATTCGTTTTATGTGGTTCGGGGTGGTGTGTTTTGGTGAAGGGTCATTTGGTTTAAGTATTCCGGGGTTTTTGGGCACTGTTTGGTTTTCAGTTATTCTATGTCTAGTCTAGTATGTCTGTTTCTATGTCTGGTTAATTGGGGTTGGGACTCTCAGTTGAAGGCAGGTGTTGTCTATCTGCCTTTGATTGAGAGTCCCATATATGAGGGTGTGTTTGTGTTTGTTATTTGTGGGTGATTGTTCTGCGTTGAGCTTAGGCTTTGCCAGACTGTTTGTTGTCGTTCGTTTCTCGTGTTTGTTATTTTTGTACGGTCATTTGTTTGAAGTTAATAAATCATCAAAATGAGCATACACGTACCTGCTGCGTTTTGGTCCTCTTTCACCAACGACAACCGTGACACATGGACAGCTTACTCCTTCCTCCCCGTCGAGGAATTGAACCCCGGTCTCCCGCGTGCCTCTTATTCTCTAGCCATTATTGAAGGTACTTGAGGTCAAAATGCAGATGTTGATTTAGTTATGGATCCATAACGAAGTACTATGGGAATAAGTATCACTGAATTACAGAAATATTGGAACAAAGTTGTCTAATGAAGGCAAACAAATTGTTTCTTACTGGAAAATACTCTTTCAAACACACATGGTCATGTTGTACAGTGTCATTATGGCTATTAGCAGGGCTATATTTTGGCCTTTATAAATATTATTTTGGCCTTTATAAATATTATTTTGGCCTTTATAAATATTATTTTGCATTTATAAATATTATTTTTGCCTTTTATAAATATTATTTTGGCCTTTATAAATATTATTTTTGGCCTTTATTCAGATTACAATCGCTCACTGTAATTTTTTTTTAAACTAAATAATCTTCAAAATATCGTTATTTATAGCCTTTCCACCGTGGATGTCTATTTCAGCACCGTTTCGCGCTGCTCTGAGACAAGCATGGAGAAACAAAAAATTTTCAATTATATTCCATATTATATTCCATATTCCATATTATTCCATATTCTTAAGATATATGTGTTGACTGAATATAAGCAAGTAAAGTCTGCTAAATAATCAAGTTAGGTTTCTCCAGAAATAAATAATTCTAAATAAAAAACTGTCTCTATTTACAAATTAGTGAGAATGTCTCACCCCATGTTCAAGAATTGCCTTTTTCTCGCTCACTCTAGGTTAAATGACAATGAAATCTCCAAAATATTGTTACTTTTTAAACAAAGCACTTTTTATTATTAATTCATTTAGAATTATATAAAAGCCCCTTAGATATTCTCATAGATCCAGGAAAAATTCACCTTAGATATTAATTTAGAAACCTCCAATCCTCTTATGCTGTAGCCTACTCCCGACCGTCACGTTGTACAGCGCCATATTTTCCATTCCATCCTAACAGAAACCCTGAGGGTTTCGTTTTTTGTTTTCCTCGTAAAAGAAACACCATAATATTAATCAAATTAATTATGCCAAATTCCTTAAAATTGATTCCATGTACTATGTTACTACAAAAAAAGGTTTTAAATTCTCTAGTCATGCCAATATGGGAAACTATCAAATGCTTCTAAAAGTTGCCCCTCTGGAGGTCAAACTAGCACTAACTTGCATTAACTTAAAAAATGGCTGACAATAAAAATGACGTGACATAGAATGCTGCAGCAGCCCGCAAGGTATGCTGCAGTATGACACAAATTTTAAAGGAGGAACCACTGTGTGGATCTGTGCCATTCATTTTGAATTGGACTGTGTTTACAGCATGAGCGGTCGTGATTAGATGAGCTTGTTTTGAGATCAAGGAAAGAGCAGCATGTAGTCACGTGTGTACATTTTGTTCATATCCTTTGCTAGTTAGTGAGTTATTAGCCCAGTTATAGATCATTTGTAGTCAACAGTGGTCGCTTCCTACGAGAGCACAAAACGAGTGCATTTCTAGCCATCTTTGAAAAGCGAGTCAGGTAAAGAGCTTTATTTTGTCTTAAAGGGGCAGTGTTGTATTTTGAGACAAGCTTGAATAAGCTAAGTAGCCAATAGGCAGAGAGTAGCATGATTTGTCTGATTTTCTGCTATATAGTGGTATGGGAATAATAATGCATTTTATTTTGTAAAGGGGTTTCTTGCATCGAACAACAACAACATTTTCAGTCACCTGATTAATGTCAAGCCCTGTATGTTTTTTTTTTCAAAAGTCTCATTGAATGTAGGTCCTACATTGGACACCGCACATTGGCTGCTACTGTAGGCTGAATGATAGAACAGCTATTTCCATGTTAAAATGTTATGGGATGAGTTTTCTCCATTGTTCTTTATGGTAGGTCACTCTGGTACAACGTTCAAATTTGCACTCAGCAGACCTGGAATTTGCTCAGTGCCCAAAATGTTTTGAGGGAACATTGCTCCTACCTCCTCTCAACCAATCCACCTACCTCCTCCCCAAATCACCAACTCCCTTTTACAAACAACCTCTCAACCAATTGACCTACCTCCTCCCCAAATCATCTACCCCTTTTACAAATGATCTCCCAACCAACTCACCAATCAACCCCCCAACCAACTCACCAATTAACCCCCCAACCAACTCACCAATCAATCTCCCAACCAACTCACCAATCATCTCCTCAACCAACTCCCCAATCAATCTCCCAAACAACTCACCAATCAATCTCCCAACCAACTCACCAATCAATCCCCCAAACAACTCACCAATCAATCCCCCAAACAACTCACCAATCAATCCCCCAAACAACTCACCAATCAATCTCCCAACCAACTCACCAATCAACCCCCCAACCAACTCACCAATTAACCCCCCAACCAACTCACCAATCAATCTCCCAACCAACTCACCAATCAACTCCTCAACCAACTCACCAATCAATCTCCCAAACAACTCACCAATCAATCTCCCAAACAACTCACCAATCAATCCCCCAAACAACTCACCAATCAATCCCCCAAACAACTCACCAATCAATCCCCCAAACAACTCACCAATCAACCTCCCAACCAACTCACCAATCAACCCCCCAACCAACTCACCAATCAATCTCCCAACCAACTCACCAATCAATCTCCCAAACAACTCACCAATCAATCTCCCAAACAACTCACCAATCAGTCTCCCAAACAACTCACCAATCAATCTCCCAAACAACTCACCAATCAACTCCTCAACCAACTCACCAATCAACCCCTCAACCAACTCACCAATCCAAACAGAATGAAACATTGTAATGTAAATGTATTTTGTTTGCCTCCTGTTTTTTTTTTAACCTTACAAACTCTTTTCCTACTCTTACATCATCATGTCATGTCTTCCCTCGAGCCATGACTTTGTGTAATGACTCTGTGTATTAACTCTGTGCAATGACTCTGTGATGACTCTGTGTGATGACTCTGTGTGATGACCCTGTGATGCCTGGCGTTCTTGGAGATCCTCACAACTTTTCCAGGACTGTCTTTGTGTCATTGGGACTGTTGGGCCATAGGTTGATTCATGGTACCTAGGAGCAAGAGGATCAATATGAACGGGACATTTCAAAAATCTATGAACGGGAAAAATTCAGATTTTTATTAGGATATCCTTTAATTTCGATCTCGTAGTTTGTTGCTCCTTGGTACTCTGGCCTGGCAGTCTGTCTCACACCCCCAAATCACCCACACCACATCCCTGAGCCGTTGGTCCAGTGTGGAGTATGGAGCTGGTCACTCTCTCCCCATCTCTCCTCCCTCTCTCAGCCTCCCTCTTTTTCTCCCCCACCCCTAGGCGGCGCTATTGAACTCGTTCCCGGCCATCTTTGACGAACTGCTTCAGATGTTTACAGTCCAGGAAGTGGCAGAGTTCGTACGGGGTACGCTGGGCAGCATGCCAAGTACCGTACACATCGGACAGTCCATGGATGTCGTCAAACTGCAGTCCATCGCTCGCACCGTCGACAGTCGCCTCTTCTCCTTCCCAGGTATTTACCACTTGGATGACATTATGAACACTCAGACTTATGGCCATTTTGATGCATTACACCAGTTTTGTTGTTCTGAGTTTTGGGGGTGTTTTACTTATAACATGTAAGTAAAAAGATCCACATGGATGTGAATCGATGAAATACAATAAGGTATCGTTAACTGTTGTATAGGTTGGGTCTCCCGAGTGGCGCAGCTGTCTAAGGCACTGCATCGCAGTGCTTGAGGCTTCACTACAGACCCTGGCTCGATCACAGTCGGCCGTGTCGGGAGACCCATGAGGCGGCGCACAATTTTTGCCCAGCGTCGTCCGGGTTATGGGTGGGTTTGGCCGGCCCGGATTTCCTTGTCCCTTTTTGCTCTAGCGACTCCTTGTGGCGGGCCGGGCGCCTGCAAGCAAACTACGGTTGCCAGCTGGACAGTGTTTCCTCTGACACATTGGTGCGTCTGGCTTCCGGGTTAAGCGTGCACTGTGTCAAGAAACAATGCAGCTTGGCAGGGTCGTGTTTAGGAGGTCGTATGGCTCTCGACCTTCGCCTCTCCCGAGTCCGTAGGGGAGTTGCATCGATGGGACAAGACTGTGACTACCAATTGGGTAGAAAGAAGGGGTAAAAACTACCAAAAAAATCCAAAACTGTTGTATCGGTCAATTGTAAATTCTCAAAAAATTGTCCTCTCTCCCTCTCTTTCTATCTCTCTATCTCCGTGTATCTCTCGCTCTACGTGTATCTCTCTCTCTCTCTCTCTCTCTCTGTGTATCTCTCTCTCAGAGTCTCGTAGGATCTTGCTTCCTGTGGTCCTACATCACATCCACCTCCACCTGAGACAGCAGAAAGAGCTGCTCATCTGTTCTGGCATCCTCAGCAGTATCTTCTCCATCATCAAAACCAGCTCTCTGGTAAACTATCTCTAGTCTCTATCTTCTCCATCGTCAAGACCAGCTCTCTGGTAAACTCTCTCTAGTCTCTATCTTCTCCATCGTCAAGACCAGCACTCTGGTAAACTATATTCTCCATCATCAAAACCAGCTCTCTGGTAAACTATCTCTAGTCTCTATCTTCTCCATCATCAAGACCAGCACTCTGGTAAACTATCTCTAGTCTCTATCTTCTCCATCATCAAAACCAGCTCTCTGGAAAACTATATTCTCCATCATCAAAACCAGCTCTCTGGTAAACTATCTCTAGTCTCTATCTTCTCCATCGTCAAGACCAGCTCTCTGGTCATTTATCTCTAGTCCGTACCATACAGACCGGACAAATATAATTACACATCCTAGCGTCAGGTTCTAGTATGATTAACAGACATTGGTCAGGCCTCCTTGTGTATGAGCATGTCATTTCAACTGTGTCAAATCAATCCTGACTCTCAATTTTAAACCATAACCATTCGCTCTGGATTATGTTCATTCACATTTAGGAAGGCTGTAGATCTATATGAATATAATGGCGCAACGCACCGGATGATGACTCTGTATAAGATACAGTTGAAGTCGGAAGTTTACATACACCTTAGCCAAATACAGTTGAAGTCGGAAGTTTACATACACCTTAGCCAGATACAGTTGAAGTCGGAAGTTTACATACACCTTAGCCAGATACAGTTGAAGTCGGAAGTTTACATACACCTTAGCCAGATACAGTTGAAGTCGGAAGTTTACATACACCTTAGCCAGATACAGTTGAAGTCGGAAGTTTACATGCACTTAGGTTGGAGTCATTAAAACTTGTTTTTCAACCACTCCACAAATGTCTTGTTAACAAACTATAGTTTTGGCAAGTCGGTTAGGACATCTACTGTGTGCATGACACAAGTCATTTTTCTAACAATTGTATACATTTTTACATTTACGTCATTTAGCAGACGCTCTTATCCAGAGCGAATTACAAATTGGTGCATTCACCTTATACAGACAGATTATTTCACTTATAATTCTCTGTATCACAATTCAAGTGGGTCAAATCAAATCAAATCAAATTTATTTATATAGCCCTTCGTACATCAGCTGAAATCTCAAAGTGCTGTACAGAAACCCAGCCTAAAACCCCAAACAGCAAGCAATGCATGTGAAAGAAGCACGGTGGCTGGGAAAAACTCCCTAGGAAAAACTCCTGAGAAAGGCCAAAAACCTAGGAAGAAACCTAGAGAGGAACCAGGCTATGAGGGGTGGCCAGTCCTCTTCTGGCTGTGCCGGGTGGATATTATAACAGAACATGGTCAAGATGTTAAAATGTTCGTAAATGACCAGCATGGTCAAATAATAATAATCATAGTAATTGTCGAGGGTGCAACAAGCACGTCCGGTGAACAGGTCAGGGTTCCGTAGCCGCAGGCAGAACAGTTGAAACTGGAGCAGCAGCATGGCCAGGTGGACTGGGGACAGCAAGGAGTCATCATGCCAGGTAGTCCTAGGGCTCAGGTCCTCCGAGAGAAAGAAAGAAAGAAAGAAAGAGAGAATTAGAGAGAGCATATTTACATTCACACAGGACACCGGATAAGACAAGAGAATACTCCAGATGTAACAGACTGACCCTAGCCCCCCGACACATAAACTACTGCAGCATAAATACTGGAGGCTGAGACAGGAGGGATCAGAAGACACTGTGGCCCCATCCGATGATACCCCCGGACAGGGCCAAACAGGCAGGATATAACCCCACCCACTTTGCCAAAGCACAGCCCCCACACCACTAGAGGGATATCTACAACCACCAACTTACCGTCCGAAGACAAGGCCGAGTATAGCCCACAAGGATGTCCGCCACGGCACAACCCAAGGGGGGGGCGCCAACCCAGACAGGAAGACCACGTCAGTGGCTCAACCTACTCAAGTGACGCACCCCTCCCATGGACGGCATGGAAGAACACCAGTAAGTCAGTGACTCAGCCCCTGTAAAAGGGTTAGAGGCAGAGAATCCCAGTGGGAAGAGGGGAACCGACAAGGCAGAGACAGCAAGGGCGGTTCGTTGCTCCAGCCTTTCCGTTCACCTTCACACTCCTGGGCCAGACTATACTTAATCATAGGACCTACTGAAGAGATAAGTCTTCAGTAAAGACTTAAAGGTTGAGACTGAGTCTGCGTCTCTCACATGGGTAGGCAGACCATTCCATAAAAATGGAGCTCTATAGGAGAAAGCCCTACCTCCAGCCGTTTGCTTAGAAATTCTAGGGACAATTAGGAGGCCTGCGTCTTGTGACCGTAGCGTACGTGTAGGTATGTACGGCAGGACCAAATCGGAAAGATAGGTAGGAGCAAGCCCATGTAATGCTTTGTAGGTTAGCAGCAAAACCTTGAAATCAGCCCTTGCCTTAACAGGAAGCCAGTGTAGGGAAGCTAGCACTGGAGTAATATGATCAAATTTTTTGGTTCTAGTCAGGATTCTAGCAGCCGTATTTAGCACTAACTGAAGTTTGTTTAGTGCTTTATCCGGGTAGCCGGAAAGTAGAGCATTGCAGTAGTCGAGCCTAGAAGTAACAAAAGCATGGATTAATTTTTCTGCGTCATTTTTGGACAGAAAGTTTCTGATTTTTGCAATGTTACGTAGATGGAAAAAAGCTGTCCTTGAAGCAGTCTTGATATGTTCTTCAAAAGAGAGATCAGGGTCCAGAGTAACGCCGAGGTCCTTCACAGTTTTATTTGAGACGACTGTACAACCATCCAGATTAATTGTCAGATTCAACAGAAGATCTCTTTGTTTCTTGGGACCTAGGACAAGCATCTCTGTTTTGTCCGAGTTTAAAAGTAGAAAATTTGCAGCCATCCACTTCCTTATGTCTGAAACACAGGCTTCTAGCGAGAGCAATTTTGGGGCTTCACCATGTTTCATTGAAATGTACAGCTGTGTGTCGTCCGCATAGCAGTGAAATTTAACATTATGTTTTCGAATGACATCCTCAAGAGGTAAAATATATAGTGAAAACAATAGTGGTCCTAGAACGGAACCTTGAGGAACACCGAAATTTACAATTGATTTGTCAGAGGACGAACCATTCACAGAGACAAACTGATATCTTTCCGACAGATAAGATCTAAACCAGGCCAGAACTTGTCCATGTAGACCAATTTGGGTTTCCAATCTCTCCAAAAGAATGTGGTGATCGATGGTATCAAAAGCGGCACTAAGATCTAGGAGCATGAGGACAGATGCAGAGCCTCGGTCTGACGTCATTAACCTGTTTGGTATAGGGGGCAGTATTGAGAATTTTGGAAAAAATATGTTCCCATTTTTAACTGCCTCCTACACCAACTCAGAAGCTAGAATATGCATATTATTGTTCAGGTTTGGATAGAAAACACTCTGAATTTTCTAAAACTGTTTGAATGGTGTCTGTGAGTATAACAGAACTCCTATGGCAGGCAAAAACCTGACAAGGTTTCAAGCAGGAAGTACCCTGTCTGACAAGGAGTCGTGCGTCTTACCTCTTTTTATTGAAAAGTAAGGATCTTAGCTGTAACGTGACAATTCCCAGGGCTCCAATAGGCTCTCAGAGCCCGCGAAATAACTGAAGGTTTACGAGGGAACCTCAGGTTGAAACATATTATCGCCTTTTGTAAGTGGATGCTCGGAGGACCTTTCAATGATGCGCGTGCATGAGTCGCTTCTGAGGATAAATTTTATTCGGCTGTTTAGGCTCAATGCATACTCCCGGTCGGAATATTATCACTTCTCTACGACATAAATGGCATAAAAATTGGTTTTAAACAGCGGTTGACATGCTTCGAAGTACGGTAATGGAATATTTAGACATTTTTGACACGCCAATGCGCCATGCGCGACACCGCGAAAAGGCATTCTAGAACTCACGAACAAAACGTCGCTGTTTGGATATAACGATGGATTATTTGGGACCAAACCAACATTTGTTATTGAAGTAGAAGTCCTGGCAGTGTATTCTGATGAAGAACAAGCAAGGTAAGAACATCTTTCTTATAGGAAATGTGATTTTGGTGGATGCTGACCTGGGTGGGTATCTAAATAGCTAGCCCTGTAATGCCGGGCTATGTACTTAGATTATTGCAAAATGTGCTTCATCCGAAAAGCTATTTTAAAATCGGACATATCGAGTGCATAGAGGGGTAATGTATCTATAATTCTTAAAATAATTGTTATGCTTTTTGTGAACGTTTATCGTGAGTAATTTAGCAAACTGTTAGTAAATTCACCGGAAGTTTGCGGTGGTTATGCTTTTTCTGAACGTCACATGCTAATGTAAAAAGCTGGTTTTTGATATAAATATGAACTTGATTGAACAGACATGCATGTATTGTATAACACAATGTCCTAGGTGTGTCATCTGATGAAGATTATAAAAGGTTAGTGCTGCATTTAGCTGTGGTTTGGGTTTATGTGACATGATATGCTAGCTTGAAAAATGGGTGTCTGATTTTTTCTGGCTGGGTACTCTGCTGACATAATCTAATGTTTTGCTTTCGTTGTAAAGCCTTTTTGAAATCGGACAGTGGGGTTAGATTAACGAGATTCTTGTCTTTAAATAGCTGTGAAATAGTCATATGTTTGAGAAATTGAAGTTATAGCATTTCTAACGATTCAAAAATCGCGCCACTGGATTTCAGTGGCTGTTACGTAGGTGGGACGAGTTCGTCCCACATGTACTAGAGAGGTTAAAAGGTCATTTACCACCTTCACAAGTGCAGTCTCAGTGCTATGATGGGGTCTAAAACCAGACTGAAGCGTTTCGTATACATTGTTTGTCTTCAGGAAGGCAGTGAGTTGCTGCGCAACAACTTTTTCTAAAATTTTTGAGAGGAATGGAAGATTCGATATAGGCCGATAGTTTTTTATAATTTCTGGGTCAAGATTCGGCTTTTTCAAGAGAGGCTTTATTACTGCCACTTTTAGTGAGCTTGGTACACATCCGGTGGATAGAGAGCCGTTTATTATGTTCAACATAGGAGGGCCAAGCACAGGAAGCAGCTCTTTCAGTAGTTTAGTTGGAATAGGGTCCAGTATGCAGCTTGAGGGTTTGGAGGCCATGATTATTTTCATCATTGTGTCAAGAGATATAGTACTAAAACACTTTAGTATCTCCCTTGAGCCAAGGTCCTGGCAGAGTTGTGCAGACTCTGGACAATGAAGCCCTGGAGGAATACCCAGATTTAAAGAGGAGTCCGTAATTTGCTTTCTAATGATCATGATCTTTTCCTCAAAAAAGTTCATAAATTTATTACTGCTGAAGTGAAAGCCATCCTCCATTTGCGAATGCTGCTTTTTAGTTAGCTTTGCGACAGTGTCAAAAAGAAATTTCGGATTGTTCTTATTTTCCTCAATTAAGTTGGAAAAATAGGATGATCGTGCAGCAGTGAGGGCTCTTCGATACTGCACGGTACTGTCTTTCCAAGCTAGTCGGAAGACTTCCAGTTTAGTGTGGCGCCATTTCCGTTCCAATTTTCTGGAAGCTTGCTTCAGAGCTCGTGTATTTTCTGTATACCAGGGAGCTAGTTTCTTATGACAGATGTTTTTAATTTTTAGGGGTGCAACTGCATCTAGGGTATTGCGCAAGGTTGAATTGAGTTCCTCGGTTAGGTGGTTAACTGATTCTTGTCCTCTGATGTCCTTGGGTAGGCAGAGGGAGTCTGGAAGGGCATCAAGGAATCTTTGGGTTGTCTGAGAATTTATAGCACGACTTTTAATCTTCCTTGGTTGGGGTCTGAGCAGATTATTTGTTGCAATTGTAAACGCAATAAAATGGTGGTCCGATAATCCAGGATTATGAGGAAAAACATTAAGATCCACAACATTTATTCCATGGGACAAAACTAGGTCCAGAGTATGACTGTGGCAGTGAGTAGGTCCAGAGACATGTTGGACAAAACCCACTGAGTCGATGATGGCTCCGAAAGCCTTTTGGAGTGGGTCTGTGGACTTTTCCATGTGAATGTTAAAGTCACCAAAAATTAGAATATTATCTGCTATGACTACAAGATCCGATAGGAATTCAGGGAACTCAGTAAGGAACACTGCATATGGCCCAGGAGGCCTGTAAACAGTAGCTATAAAAAGTGATTGAGTAGGCTGCATAGATTTCATGACTAGAAGCTCAAAAGACGAAAACGTCATTGTTTTTTTTTTTTGTAAATTGAAATTTGCTATCGTAAATGTTAGCAACACCTCCGCCTTTGCCGGATGCACGGGGGGTTTGGTCACTAGTGTAACCAGGGGGTGAGGCCTCATTTAACACAGTAAATTCATCAGGCTTAAGCCATGTTTCAGTCAGGCCAATCACATCAAGATTATGATCAGTGATTAGTTCATTGACTATAACTGCCTTGGAAGTGAGGGATCTAACATTAAGTAACCCAATTTTGAGATGTGAAGTATCACAATCTCTTTCAATAATGGCAGGAATGGAGGAGGTCTTTATACTAGTAAGATTACTGAAGCGAACACCGCCATTTTTAATTTTGCCCAACCAAGATCGAGGCACAGACACGGTCTCAATGGGGAAAGCTGAGCTGACTACGCTAACTGTGCTAGTGGCAGACTCCACTAAGCTGGCAGGCTGGCTAACAGCCTGTTGCCTGGCCTGCACCCTATTTCATTGTGGAGCTAGAGGAGTTAGAGCCCTGTCTATGTTCGTAGATAAGATGAGAGCACCCCTCCAGCTAGGATGGAGTCCGTCACTCCTCAGCAGGCCAGGCTTGGTCCTGTTTGTGGGTGAATCCCAGAAAGAGGGCCAGTTATCTACAAATTCTATCTTTTGGGAGGGGCAGAAAACAGTTTTCATCCAGCGATTGAGTTGTGAGACTCTGCTGTAGAGCTCATCACTCCCCCTAACTGGGAGGGGGCCAGAGACAATTACTTGATGCCGACACATCTTTCTAGCTGATTTACACGCTGAAGCTATATTGCGCTTGGTGACCTCTGACTGTTTCATCCTAACATCGTTGGTGCCGACGTGGATAACAATATCTCTATACTCTCTACACTCGCCAGTTTTAGCTTTAGCCAGCACCGTCTTTAGATTAGCCTTAACGTCGGTAGCCCTGCCCCCTGGTAAACAGTGTATGATCGCTGGATGATTAGTTTTAAGTCTAATACTGCGGGTAATGGAGTCGCCAATGACTAGGGTTTTCAATTTGTCAGAGCTAATGGTGGGAGCCGTCGGCGTCTCAGACCCCACAACGGGAGGAGCAGAGACCAGAGAAGTCTCGGCCTCCGACTCCGACTCGCTTAATGGGGAGAACCGGTTGAAAGTTTCTGTCGGCTGAATAAGCGACACCGGTTGAGCATTCCTACAGCGTTTCCCTCCAGAAGCCATGAGAAAGATGTCCGGCTGCGGGGACCGTGCGAGGGGGTTTATACTAACGTTACTATCTGTACTTACTGGTGGCACAGACGCTGTTTCATCCTTTCCTACACTGAAATGACCCTTGCCTAACGATTGCGTCTGAAGCTGGGCTTGCAGCACAGCTATCCTTGCCGTAAGGCGATCGTTCTCCTGTATATTATGAGTACAACGACTGCAATTAGAAGGCATCATGTTAATGTTACTTAGCTTCGGCTGTTTGAAGTCCTGACGAACCATGTCCAGATAAAACCTCCGGGGTAGGAAAGTTGAATGAAAAAAAAGTTGATTGAGGGAAAAAGTAAAAATATACGGTAGAAGTATACATACACTAAGTTGACTGTGCCTTTAAACAGCTTGGAAAATTACAGAAAATTATGTCATGCTTTAGAAGCTTCTGATAGGTTAATTTGAGTTAATTGGAGGTGTACCTGTGGATGTATTTCAAGGCCTACCTTCAAACTCAGTGCCTCTTTGCTTGACATCATGGGAAAATCAAAAGAAATCAGTCAAGACCTCAGAAAAAAATTGTAGACCTCCACAAGTGTGGTTCATCCTTGGGAGCAATTTCCAAACGCCTGAAGGTACAATGTTCATCTGTACAAACAATAGTACGCAAGTATAAACACCATGGGACCACGCAGCCGTCATACCGCTCAGGAAGGAGACGCGTTCTGTCTCCTAGAGATGAACGTACTTTGGTGCGAAAAGTGCAAACCAATCCCAGAACAAAAGCAAAGGACATTGTGAAGATGCTGGAGGAAACAGGTCCAAAAGTATCTATATCCACAGTTAAACGAGTCCTATATCGACATAACCTGAAAGGCCACTCAGCAAGGAAGCTGAGCTCCAAAACCGCCATAAAAAAGCCAGACTACGGTTTGCAACTGCACATGGAGACAAAGATCGTACTTTTTGGAGAAATGTTCTCTGGTATGATGAAACAAAAATAGAACTGTTTGGCCATAATGACCAACGTTATTTTTGGAGGAAAAAGGGGGAGGCTTGCAATCCGAAGAACACCATCCAAACCGTGAAGCACGGGGGTGGCATTATCATGTTGTGGGGGTGCTTTGCTGCAGGAGGGACTGGTGCACGTCAGAAAATAGATGGCTTCATGGGGATGGAAAATTATGTGGATATATTGAAGCAACATCTCAAGACATCAGTCAAGAAGTTAAAGCTTGGTCTTAAATGGGTCTTTCAAATGGACAATGACCCCAAGCATACTTCCAAAGTTGTGGCAAAATGGCTTAATGACAACAAAGTCAAGGTATTGGAGTGGCCATCACAAAGCCCTGACCTCAATCCTATAGAAAATGTATGTGCAAAACTGAAAAAGAGTGAGCAAGGAGGCCTACAAACCCGACTCAGTTACACCAGCTCTGTCAGGAGGAATGGGGGAAAAAAATCACCCAATTTATTGTGGGTAGCTTGTGGAAGGCTACCCGAAACGTTTGACCCAAGTTAAACAATTTAAAGGCAATGCTACCAAATACTAATTGAGTGTATGTAAACTTCTGACCCACTGGGAATGTGGTTAAAGAAATAAAAGCTAAAATAAATAAAACTATTATTCTAACATTTCACATTCTTGAAATAAAAGTGGTGATCCTAATTGACCTAAGACAGGGACTTTTTTATTAGGATTAAATGTCAGGAATTGTGAAAAACTGAAATGTGTGGAGTGGTTGAAAAATGAGTTTTAATGACTCCAACCTAAGTGTATGTAAACTTCTGACTACAACTGTATGAGGTACTTGGACAATGAAAGAACCGTCAAAGAGTTAGAGTGCATGTGTTGTTCGTGTACAGTAGGATTCCTGTGGTCTTCTTCACCCAGGAGACCCATTGATTTCCCATGTATTCATATCTCCCTCTAGGACACCCCAGTGCAGGAGGAGGTAGAGATGATGGTGGAATCTCTTCTGGATGTGCTACTCCAGACCCTGCTGGCCATCATGACCAAGTCTCAGTCCCAGGAGGCGGTAAGAGGCCATCGCTGCCCACAGTGCACGGCTGAGATCACTGTTAGTAACTAACAATCTGCTTCTACTATCCATCTACTTCATCCTCCTCTACTCTACAAACTTCATCTCTCTCTCTCTCTCTCTCTCTCTCTCTCTCTCTCTCTCTCTCTCTCTCTCTCTCTCTCTCTCTCTCTCTCTCTCTCTCTCTCTCTCTCTCCTCTCTCTCTCTCTCTCTCTCTCTCTCTCTCTCTCTCTCTCTCTCTCTTCATCAACCTGGTCCTACTCATCTCTATTTTCCCAATCACTTCCCCCACTCCTGTCTCTACATGTTTCCCCCTCACCTCCCCATCTCCTCTCTACATGTTTCCCCCTCACCACTCCTGTCTCTACATGTTTCCCCCTCACCTCCCCATCTCCTCTCTACATGTTTCCCCCCTCACCACTCCTGTCTCTACATGTTTCCCCCTCACCTCCCCATCTCCTCTCTACATGCTTCCCCCTCACCTCCCCATCTCCTCTCTACATGTTTCCCCCTCACCACTCCTGTCTCTACATGTTTCCCCCTCACCACTCCTGTCTGTGCATGTTTCCCCCTCACCTCCTGTCTGTGCATGTTTCCCCTCACCTCCCCATCTCCTCTCTACATGTTTCCCCCTCACCACTCCTGTCTGTGCATGTTTCCCCCTCACCACTCCTGTCTGTGCATGTTTCCCCCTCACCTCCTGTCTCTACATGTTTCCCCTCACCACTCCTGTCTGTGCATGTTTCCCCCTCACCACTCCTGTCTCTACATGTTTCCCCCTCACCTCCCCATCTCCTCTCTACATGCTTCCCCCTCACCTCCCCATCTCCTCTCTACATGTTCCCCCTCACCACTCCTGTCTCTACATGTTTCCCCCTCACCACTCCTGTCTGTGCATGCTTCCCCCTCACCACTACTGTCTCTACATGTTTCCCCCTCACCTCCCCATCTCCTGTCTCTACATGTTTCCCCCTCACCACTACTGTCTCCACATGTTTCCCCCTCACCCACTCCTGTCTCTACATGTTTCCCCCTCACCACTCCTGTCTCTACATGTTTCCCCGTCACCACTCCTGT